>NW_006917094.1:3057362-3147142 GCF_000516985.1 Pestalotiopsis fici W106-1 | reverse complement strand
ACGATCGCCTCCAGATTTCCAAACCTGCCTTGGTAACATCAAGATCTAGGCATTTCATTTTGATTTTTGCAAACAAGTCAAAAGAGGCAGCAATTCAACGCAGACTGTAGAAAGCAGTTCTTATTAAAGGCATGATAATACCACTACTAGATGGATAGTCTTGGACAGACTTTCAACGGACAATCTAGTCCGACCGGCACTCGAGTATCGATGAATCCTCTTTAGGACTTCTAGAAAGTGGCGATCCATTTCCCTTCACAGCGGGTAATCTGCTGTAGTATGCTGGGTCAAGGGACTGTTGCTCATCAGGGACGGCACAAACACCGTGCGTACGTCCTGGCGTGCGAAGTACTAACCCGCCTGCCTCCGCGCGCGCACCCATTCCAAATCTCCAGCAAATTCTTCGTAGATTACCTACCTACATTAGCTAGTAGCTGTTCAAGGGCGCGGAATGCCTTGACCCTATCTGCTTTACACAGGGAGTCCTTGGAGTGATGATTCTCGGGCCTGTGTACTACGTACCTACACTACCTTTTAGGGTCTTTACACAAATCTGCAAAGAAACGATAGCGCGCAGAATGGGCATTGCTCATTTAAAAAGGAAGTCCAAAATCTGCCACGAGTCATGGACCAACAGTGATTCAGTTCTGGCCAGTTCTGGGCAGTCCGGACGCCACAAATGGCTCAGTCGTTCGCAGCCAACGTTGGAGTTATCTGCCACAACCTGTCAGGTGGTCGGAGCTTCCCCCATTCTCCCAAGTGGCGGTGCCAAAATCCGGGGAAAGCGCCCAAACTGTCGCCTAGGTTTAGGTATGTGGAGGGCCAGCTAAGCACCAACCTCGGGTTTGGCGTGTTGCTTGATCACATGTCGGTCTTTCTGTCTGTCTGTCTGTCTGTCGGACATGCGATGACGACGGGACACACCAGCCCAACCAGCAAGTCCCCGGATGCACTTGATCGGCTTTGTGTCTTCAATGCTGTTCAAAACATATTACTATTTTGTCCTGTGCTCGATTCATGACTTGGCTCGTTTCTGATACTTTCTCTTCCTCTGTGCCTACATTCTGCATCTCCAACATCAGTATGATGGGACAGTCGCCCAGACATACTCTCCTCTCCTCCTAGACACCAATTCCATCATCGCAACAGCCTAGACCTCCGCGCGAGCCTGGATGCTCCAGCACCCTTTCATCGCTACCAGGAGTTCGACTTTGCGAAGTATCGTCATGAGTTACAATCGATAGAGCCACGCTTGTACGAGTATTTGTGAATTGGACAATGGCGGCGCAATCCACGTTGCGCCACTCGGCGTCCCAAGATATCCTGGCGGCCTTCATCGAAAAGTACAAGAAGTTATTCCAGGATCGGATTCGACGGACCTCCCGGCGCACGCGAATCCTTGCGACTATCGCTCTTGCTACCACCATCATTCTCGGTGCCGAGGGTGGCCGGCGTTGGTGGAAGAAGCGCCATGCTGAAAAAGAACAAGGCAAGAAATTGGTGCGCACAAACTCCTGGCTCTTCAACAAGGATGGATCGAGAACGATATACGTCCCATACAAGGACAGCACTTCCAAGATCGTCATTCGTAGGACGAAACCGACGACTTATGAAGCGCATAGACGCTTGTTCTTGAATCCTCCCAAGGTGTCCGGTCTTGGTGATGGTACCGTGCCGTCAGCACAGACAAAGCCGGGTCTCAACCTTGCCTTCTTGCACCAGTTCCTCAGTTTGATGAGCATCATGATACCCCGTTGGTCCAGCAAGGAAGCCGGATTACTTGTCAGTCACGGCATGTTTTTGATGCTTCGAACATATCTATCCCTCGTGGTGGCCCGGCTTGATGGTGAGATTGTGCGCGATCTCGTGGCCGGTAATGGCAAGCAATTTCTTTTGGGTATCGCCAAGGTGAGCAGACCATATATCCGTCCTGTGAGTATCATGCTTGCCAAGTACTAACATGCTGTTTGCAGTGGTGTGGCCTGGGAGGTTTTGCTGCGTATACCAACTCCATGATCAAGTATCTAGAGTCCAAAGTATCAATCGCATTCCGAACACGACTGACAAGATACATTCATGATTTGTACTTGGATGAAAATCAGAATTACTACAAACTCTCTAACCTCGATGGAGGGATTGGCCAAGGTGCAGATCAATTCATCACGCAGGATTTGACGCTGTTTTGCGCGTCGGCGGCAAATCTCTATTCCTCTCTCGGAAAACCTTTTGTCGATATTTGCGTTTTCAATTACCAGCTCTACCAATCCCTTGGCCCTCTCGCCTTGACAGGCTTGCTCAGCAATTATTTCCTGACCGCAAGCATTCTGCGCAGACTATCGCCACCGTTCGGAAAGCTCAAGGCCGTAGAAGGACGCAAGGAGGGTGACTTTCGAGCTCTACATGCCCGTTTGATTGCAAACGCTGAAGAAGTCGCTTTCTATGGCGGTGCCGATATGGAGAAGACGTTCCTTAACAGAGAATTCAAGTCGCTCAAGAATTGGATGGAGGGCATTTACATGCTCAAGATCCGCTACAATATCCTGGAGGACTTCATTCTGAAATACAGCTGGAGCGCTTACGGGTATCTACTGTCCTCACTTCCAGTTTTCCTGCCTGCTTGGGGCGGTTCGGGTGGTGCCATGGAAATCTCCAACAGCTCACAGAAGGGCAGCCGCGAACGCGGTCGTATGAAGGACTTCATCACCAACAAGCGTCTCATGCTGTCGCTCGCTGATGCTGGAGGAAGGATGATGTACTCCATCAAGGATTTGGCAGAACTTGCTGGTTATACCAGCCGCGTTTACACCTTGATATCGACACTTCATCGTGTTCATGCCAACGCCTACTTTGCCCGGCCTAGCGGCAATGAGCTATACTCACTGTCTGACGTTCAAGGCACGGTACAAAAAGGTTTCGACGGCATCAGACTTGAGAATGTGCCGATTGTCGCGCCTGGTCTGTGGCCGCAAGGTGGAGACGAGTTGATGGAGTCTTTGAGCATGATTGTGCGGAGAGGGGAGCATCTGCTCATTTCCGGCCCGAATGGTGTCGGTAAGAGTGCAATTGCCAGAGTCCTTGCTGGCCTATGGCCCGTCTATCGAGGACTTGTGAGCAAGCCAAAGACTGTAGGCGAGGACGGAATAATGTTCTTGCCGCAGCGACCGTATCTCAGCATCGGTACACTCCGAGACCAGGTCATTTATCCCGATGGAGAGCTTGATATGCGCCTCAAGAGAAAGTCAGAGCGGGACTTGCAAGCTGCTCTCGACGCTGCACGACTGGGATATCTTCCCGACCGTGAGGGTGGCTGGGACACTCGCAAAGAGTGGAAGGACGTCTTTAGTGGTGGAGAGAAACAGAGAATCGGGTTTGCGCGTCTGTTCTATCACGAGCCCCAGTATGCAATTCTCGACGAAGGGACAAGTGCGGTCTCGAGTGATGTTGAGGGCCTGCTCTATGAAACTTGCAAAGAGAAGGGCATTAGTAAGTTGCATAGACTCTACCTTGATTAGCCTTGGGCAGTACTAACTAGCGACAGCTGTGATCACGGTGTCTACTCGCGCATCTCTGAAGAAGTATCACACGTTCAACCTCGTCCTGGGCCTCGGTGAGAGGGGTGATGAGTGGGAGTTTGAACGCATCGGAACGGAGAGAGAGAAGATGCAGGTAGAGCGCGAACTTCAGGATCTGCGTGAAAGATTGGCGCAAGTGGAACAGTGGAAGCAGCGGCGCGAAGAGATTGAGAAGGAGCTGGCGCAGGTGTGGACTGAGGGCGGCGAGTCCTTAAGTCCGCCGCCATATGTTGCTGAGGAGACTCAGAACGATGATTCAGATGGCGCTGAGTTTGTCGAAGCCGAAAGCGGATAGACCTGTATCATTCTAGGTTCCTATTTCATAAATCTCAACCCCCACATTAAGATTTAAATGTTTTCTCTGCGTATCATAACACATCAGTGCATGCTACTGCGAGTCCTGGACCTCGGTCGTCTGCTGTGTGACGCCCTGACAAAACCTCTTCGAGCAAGACAATTGGTCAGTGAGGAGAAACAGTTTAGCGATTTACCAGTCTAGAACCGTGACTAGTATTCAGCTATGGAAGAGACCACCGCATTGCACCAGTCTCTTGTCAAATTACGGCCAATTCTTAGGACTATCTATTGTCTCATACATGGAAAAGGAACGCCATTGAATAGCTCATCCACTCACCGAACCCCGCGAACAAGCCTATAGTCAACATTTCGCCGTGGTCTCAACTGAGACACAGCACGCGAAGACAAAATGTCTCGATCTACAGAACTGATGACAAAAGACATAGCTAGCTGGTTAGTCAGTCACGATTCCAGGGCAAAAAGACCTTTTGTGTCTACGGTACCTTGGTTGACGCAGAATCCGCTTCTCACGTTATCCTACATTTGAGACCTTTGTCGTCACGGACCTGGCACTTATAGTCCTCTGTCCGTCTGGAAGTGAGAATGTTCTGGTCTCCAGGGGAAAATATCATTTGCAAAAGTGACGGCTGCAGTGCTGATGTGGTGACTGCACTCGGAGTCTGACAGCGGTTTGGGCTTTGCGTAAAGTGATGCGACTGTTGCAATACTCTCCTTGAATCCCGCACAGTCTAAATCACCATTGCACGCTCAAAGAAGAGAACTAGCCAACGGCACGGCCTCGAGAACGTGGGATCTAGGGCACGCATGCTTGCCTTCATCCTCATTATCGTCTTCGTACCGTACCTCACAGGGTCAAGGCCACAGAGCCCCATAGAAAATCACGAGGACACAGTTCCCATTTAGGAGGAGCACATGAGGTAGGCCAACGAGCAAAGGACAGAAGCAGCAAAACTCGCAATTCGCCATGTTCACCCCGGTCTACGGGCCGGGGCCGCCTCGCATGTCAAGCAGCCACGGCCACCGCTACAGCAGCAGCAGTCGACACAGCAGCATCCAACACCTGCCCGTCATTGAAGAGGTGCCGCCGCCGGCGGAAAAGTCGGCGCTGCGCCCCCTTGTATCGGCGGCCTTTTGGTTCCCTGCCAGTCCCCCGCCGACGTACCACTTTGGCGTCGGCTCCGATAGCAGTGGCGTTGAAGACAATGTGGAAAATGTCTGGGTACCGCCCATGAATGGGCCAAGGCGGACGAGGAGAAGGACGCGGTTGTGGTATCGGAGACCCGCGTGGCTCGCAGGACGGGGTGGCTGGCGACGATTGGCCCTCTTTGCCACGTTTGTTCTTGTCTGTGTGGTTGGGCTTATACTAGGCTTGACCTTGGGCCTGCGTCGAAAGTATGTTGCTTCCTCCCTAGCAAAAATCATCCGGCTTATGAACTTTTGCTCCGTCTCCCGAGAAGGGGAGGGGGAAAAAACACGTCTTGGGCAACTACATGTCAAAACACCAGAGAAGTGCTTCTTGCTGATTCTACGTTCACAGTAATCCCGACTCGCCAGACAGCGTCATGGCGGCCAACCAGTTCCCGGCCGGATCCTACGCCTTCAAGACGACGCTGGCCAGCACGAGCACAGCGTGCACCACCAACGCCGACACGTTTCGGTGCTACCCCCACACGAGTAGAAATGCTTCAGCGACAGGTTCCGAGGCTACATTCCTATGGACCATAGCTCTTTCGTCCCAGTCATCCTCCTCCTCCTCCTCCTCTTTGCAGCAACCGGAATATATAGTCTCAGCGGCGGCTTCTAGCAGCCCGTTCATGATCAGCTTCACCAACGTCTCGGTCACCGTGTTGGATCGCGGCAACGACGCCGAGCGGCTCTCGTTTCAAATTCCCATGGACCTGGGCGTCGTGCCGACAGGGGACGACGGAGGCGGCGGCGGTAGCGCCACGTGCTGGTTCAATGGTACGGCGACTTTGGGTGCCACGATATGGACGCGGCGGCCGCCGTCACTTTTGAATCGGAGTAGTAGTAGTGGTGGTGGTGGTGGTGGTGATGGTGGCAACGGCAGCAGTAGTAGTAACGGGACAGAACCCGTCGGTATCGTGGAGACGGCTCGGACGGCGACCTCTGCTTCCTCTACATCTAGCTTCACGCCCTGGCCTTTTGCCGTCGAGATCGAACGCTCAGCAGCTGCGGCGCCCGACGTGCCGACCTGTGTCAACACCAAGGGAAACACTCTGGGACAATTCGGTGTCGCTGCGGGCGGTGGTAGTTGTATTTGTGTATACGACAATTTGGGCACAGCATCTTGATGTTGAGGAGTTTGATCGATGGTTGATGGGGTTTCATTCAATATGCCATACTAAGTAACAGTCTGGCTTGCATATATGGGTTCGGGGATTGTGGGATGTTTCTGAGCGAGCCTTTTCCAATATACTTGCCGCAGGGGGGGTAGTGTTTTTGATTGTTTTATAGTTCATTTATCCCCAGTTGACATGTGGGCGGTTTTGGGGTTTCCGGTATGGTGAGCAGTCAGATAGAAAAATTAAGCTGAGTGAGTTGTCCTGCGTCTAAATATCCTTTTGAGGAAAAATAGAAAGAAAGAAAAAAGTCTAAGAAAGAATGATGAGCCCAAAGTTGCCATGTGGTGAGATGAGGCATAATGGGAATCTATTTTAGATGATGACGATCTCGGAGATGCATAGCTGATATCTATTGTATATTACTCCTGCTGTCTCTCCAACTATGATGGTTATGGAGATCATTCAGCAGCCCCAGGGGCAGGGAAGAGGGAGGAGTCAAGAGAAATGAAAGGGAAAGAAACTGTCAATGAAATGAATAATATTTCGTGTCATAGTAACGAGTATGAAAAGGTATATCAAAAGACCAAGTACATGGAAATCAAAGAGAGAGAGAAAAATATTACTCAAGGATATAAAGTACGAAGAATGGAGTGAGTATACACACATCAGATTAGCCTCGAATGATCAAAAACTTATATTCAACTGAATTTTGTAATGAGGATCAAAAGACGGCCCGACATCAGTATCCCAGTTGAACCTTTTGTCAATGGATGTAGAGATCTGAGTTCTAAGAGTGGACGTCACCCCATACCACACGGGCGGGCACGCTGCAACAGCCTCAAACGAGTAGGTAGTCCCGGGGGCGGGCGAGGGTAAGAATACCAATAACATAGGCACCTAGGATCATATGTACGCTTCGAGTAAGGTTGCAAGCAGTCCTGATTTGGGGACCCCGAGGCAAAATGCTTATCATAAACCCCCTTGCTAGCTTGTTCAGCTCTCAATTATCTATGATGCGTAATATTGTAGAGTCAAAAAGACCTTGAGTGTGCGGCAGCATGCGACCGATGAGCTGCAGTCAGTCCTGGTAATCAATCAATCAAGATACCGTACCGTTGTGGTGGCTCTGCGCATCTGGTTCGCTTCTCCCCCGACTCCCGAGTATGTGGTTCGGTGATAAGCAACATGACAGAAAAGTAAAACTCACAGACTGTACGTAATTCCGATTAATACTCGAGGTTCTGCATTTCTCCTCTTTGCAACCTTCACTGGACGTCATGCATACGGTAAGGCGGATGCGGATACTCTGGCCTGGTTTCTCCATCGTTTCTGCATGCTCTTCCCCCCACGCCCCCTAGTCGTGGTTTTCTTGGTGGAATCCCCAGAGATGACTCTCGCGAAGACGTCTTGGCAAGTCGTGTAGTTTACATGAGTATCTACTTTCTGTAAGCTTGAACTAGTTTATAGCAAAGATTTGGCCAGCATCTCATGGCAAGATGTAATGAATTCCACCATCATGTGTAGCTTGCATTTTACTTATGGCGGAAATGATCGTGTACGATGGCTGTCACTACTCGTATGTACCATGGCTATCAGTCGCAGCTATCTAACGGCAATTGTGGAGAGTTTTACCAGTGAAGGACCCCTGTCTCCCGGCGTCCATCTCGACAGGGCTGGTACCGGTAGATTATCTCGGTGGACGATCACAGCGTGCCATGAAGAATTGCAGAAGTAGATTGGCGAATCAGCCAGTACCACTCACATATCCTCGATCGCTTTATCAGCCTGGAAAGATAAACGAGCTGCCGACAGGCGCAGCTTATAAGTCGAGCTGTGCCCCATGTGCGCTTCTCATTGCTCGAGACTCGCTGCTGCTTTGAATTCATCGCTTTCGTTCAGCGTCTCTTGGGTCTTTCTTGCCGCCTATCCAGTGCCTTAGAAGCCGGAATATTGATTCAAGTGCCTCGAGTGAGACTGAGAAACGGCCTATTGTCGCTCCACGGGACTAGATTAGGTGGACCCTTCCGGCGGAGCGTGCCGAATTCACGGAGGGCGCTATCTTGCCTTGGCTTCCACGAAATACGGTTGGCGATATCCAGGTCATCACAATGAGCACGGAGGAAGTGAAAAAGAAGCCAGTGGGGGATAAGCAGCCAGAGCTAGGTGGCTTGGAGGGTGAGACTGTCTTAGCAGTCGAGAGTGGTGTGCAAATCAACGCCGCAGGCTACCGCGACCAGCTGAAGCGACAATACAACCTAGTAGGACTTGCTGGAATCGCACTGACGGTTGACAATGCGTGGGCGGCTTTGGGATCCTCAATCTCGGTTTCGATAGGTAAGAAACGACTCACAACCTGTTGACCAGGGAAAAATCAGTGATATCATGAGTTTGCAAGGATTGGGCTGATACCGATGCAGCTAACGGCGGTCCTACTGGTCTTATCTTCGGGCTTATCGTTGCCGTCTTCTACTATACGTTCATCGGGCTCAGTCTTGCCGAGGTAAGCCACTCATCAAGACAGACCTTTTTGCGAGTCCAGGACCATATACTGACGCTGGACGGACGAAGCTCGCCTCCTCGGTGCCAACGGCTGGAGGTGTATACCACTGGGCGACAATCGCAGCCGGTCCCAAATGGGGCCGCGCTGTAGGATTCTTCACCGGCTGGATCAACTTCTATGGCTGGTTGTTCGATTTGGCGGCTTTGATCCAGATTGCATCAAACATCTTGGTGCAGATGTACGCAATCTACCATGGTGGCTATGTTGCAGAAACATGGCATGTCTACATTGGTTATATTTTGGTGCTGTGGCTATCGACAGCTGTAGTGATCTTCGCCAATAGGTTGGTGCCGTACACGCAACATGCAGGCATGTTTTTTGTCATCGTAGGAGGCATCATCACCATTATCGTCGTGGCTGCAATGCCAAAGCAGCATGCTTCGAACACCTTTGTCTGGAACTCGTTCGACGAGAACAATTTCACTGGCTGGCCAGGTGCCGTAGCTTTTTTGACAGGAGTGCTGAATGGCGCTTTCACCGTGGGAACTCCAGATGCCATCACCCACATGGCCGAGGAGCTCCCCCAACCCAAGAAGGATCTGCCCAAGGCAATTGGTCTCCAGATCGGCCTGGGAGGGTTGTATGCGTTTGTCTTTGCCATCACTCTCGGGTACGCGATTACAGATATCGAGGCGCTTCTTGGAGACAGCAACAACTACCCACTAGCCACGATATACGCCCAGGCCACGGGCAGCACTGGAGCCACGTTTGGTCTGCTTTTCATTCTCTTGATAGGCACCTTGTGCTGTTGCGTTGGGACTGTGCTTACCTGCTCTCGAATTTATTGGGCCTTGGCTCGTGACAATGCCGTCCCATTCTCGCCGCTCTTTGCGGAAGTCAACGAGAGCCTCAGCTGCCCGATCTATTCGACTCTGTTTGTGTCAGTAGTGGCCACGGGATTGGGTGCGATTCCTCTTGGCAGCCCGACCGCATTTGTCAACCTAACCGGTTCCTTCATTGTGTTGACAACACTATCATACGCGATTCCATTTGTGGCCAACATGGTGACGGGAAGAAAGTATTTCCCAGCAGGACCATTCCATCTCGGCAAGTTTGGATATGCCATCAACGGCTTGGCGGTGCTTTTCATTGCATTCTTTGGAATATTCTTCTGTTTCCGTAAGTTTGATTGCGCATTGTTGAAATGTGAGTCATGTGCTAATGTGATGCTGTCCAGCATACGCGTACCCGACTGATGCGGAAACCATGAATTACAACTCGGTGATCTTGGTCGGAGTTATAGCACTCTCTGCCATTTGGTGGGTGCTTCATGCCATCAGGAACTACCCGGGACCGAAGGTGATGCATTTGTATATTCACGACGACTCGGTGGCTGTAGAACAGACGGGTCTCTCAGAGAAGCCTCCTCGGTCTTGACAGGACACTCTCATGGGGGGCGTCGTTACTGGCGGACTAGGCGCTGTGCTTCTGAAGCGGGACAAAATACAAATGTATCATGACACTATTTTGGGAAGAGGAAAAAAAACAAGTAAGACAGAGCAACAAGTGAGATGGATGGTGTTGTACATATAACATGGTCAAGGGACACGAGGATGGCTGTGTAAGTTACGTAAAAAGTGCCCTGCCCAGCGGCGCATTTCCTAGGCAGTGTTTTCACTAGGCACAATGGCAGGGGCGCATGAGAAACAAACCATACTGTCGTTCTCTAGGTGGCCTGCCTATGGCAAAGAAAAACACCGATTCGAAAACGGGACCATCTCCCACCTAAATCAAATCTTTCAATATCTCTTTTGATATCATGCAGTCTCTTCATACATGTTGAATTTAAGTTCTTCTAGTTCTGCATAATGCGGCTGGACATTTCCGCATGCTGGCCGTCACTAATGTACCCTGCCGAGCCTGCTTCTACCCGCATACTTACGGAGTACATCTTCACTACCTTGATACCGTACCTACTTAGTTATTAGAATCCGGCTAACGGCACATGCTTTTGGTGGTCAAATGCCTGATATTCCCAGTAAACTACTACGCTGGAGCCAAAAGAGGCCCACCCACCATCGCTGGCGATAACCGTTGACTCGACGAGAAACCAGCTGTGGGCGCATTGGTGCCGGCAAGCCGGTCATATTCTTCAATGAAGGCTGAATACGTCATAGGCGCACCACTTGATGCGAATTTTCTGTGATGCCTTGACTAGATTCAGGTTTGCAAATATGCTCTGGCGAAATTTTCGCAATGCAGCTTGTCACTGATGAGGACTAACCAAAGTCCACGCCTCAGCCACCTAGGAAGACCCCTAGTACAGCTGGAACTTGAGACTTTCCGCAGGCGGCAGCGAAGGGACTGCAGGTCATACGTACTCTGCAATGTACCTACACTACCAGGCAGGTTAGGACGGCCAGAGCGTGGCTGTAAGTCGGTACATGCGCAATTCAAGATTGCCAAGAAATTGTCACTGCCTCCTGCAACCTTTTGACTTCTTCTATCTTTAGCTTACTACTTACTACACGGGAAAAGACGAGATTCTGTTTTACTTGATATCATTAGCCTCATTTCCATTCCCTCGCTATTCTCTATTTTCTCCTGTCTATCTCGGATGTATGTAAATCACATGTAACAATGACAGAGAACCCAGTAACCCTAAACGACGACCAGACCGGAGCTGATCCCGCGACGCCAGCGCCATCGCCACGGCAGCCCGCCGCTACAACCCCTCCAACGCAGCCATTATTAGGGTCGCTGCCGTTAACCCCACCTCAGTCGCCAAGACTCGGGAGCGACTCGAAGGCATCTCTCGATACGGCAGCTTCCCGGCGCTCGACCCGGTCGCATCAAGAATATTTGGACTCCTTGCAACCGCCGTCGGAGCTCGAGTTTGAGCGCCTGGCAAAGGTGCAACAGGAACGGGAGCAAGAGCATAAGCGCCGCAACCGTCACCTGCTACAGCAGTCGCACACTATAGCCCAGCAGTCTGCCGACGCTGAGCACGAATTTGCTGAGGCAAATCAACACCACAGCCTGCACAATTTCCTTGCACATGCGCGCAGGAGCAGCGAAGGACGAGCCATGGCTGCCGCACAAGCCGATGAGGAGACGGGCAACGTCCAGTCAAAGGCCGCTGCTCTGATACAACGCAACTACCGTGGTTATCGTGTGAGGCGCGAGATGAAGGGCCTTGGTATTGACGCCAATACAAGATGGACCCATGTGATTAGAGATGCACAATGGAAAAGCATGAACACGCCCAGGTCTCGCGGCGACAGTCTCCTTAGCCCTGGTAACACGGCAGTCGAGGCAGACGCCGACGCCGATTCCGCCAAACCTCGGTCCAGTCAATCTGCCGCAAGGCAAAACTGGAAGAAGGCTGCAATCATAGCCAGAAGGGCTGGAGGCGACGAAGATTCTGACCACTCTGATGATGACTCGGACTCGTCAGATGTTGAAACCAACCCCAATATGACTGCCGAGCAGAGGAATGCTTTGCGCCAAAGACGCGCTTCTCTCAAGGAAAAGAGGAGGAAACATGCCAAAATGATGGGTCTGCAGTACTTTCTCGAAATGGTCGACCTGAAACACAGATACGGATCCAATCTACGGCAATACCACGAAGAGTGGAAAAGAGCAGACACCCACGAAAACTACTTCTACTGGCTTGATTATGGCGCTGGCAAGAATATAGAGCTAGCGTCGTGCCCGAGAGAACGTCTAGAAAGGGAGAGAGTCAGATACTTGAGTCGCGAAGAAAGGCAAGATTACTTGGTCAAGGTGGACTCGGAAGGCCGCTTGTGTTGGGTAAAGAACGGGCTTCGTATCGATACGACTGAAGAGTGGAAAGACAGTATCAACGGCATCGTTCCTATCGATGATGATACACCGGCCTATGTTGCTCAGGTCGAATCACACTCGCAAAATCAAGATGGCGTGCCTAGACCACAGTACCACCCTCCAGAACATGTCGACGACGATGCAATCTCTGAAGCGAATTCGGACGCATCCGAGTCGGAACTCGAGGCTGCACGGGCTGCCAAATATGCCACCCCTTCATTGGACGACGCAAAGGGATTTAAAAAAGTCAAGCATGTCTCAGCGGCCACAATATTCAACAAACTGCTTCGAAAGTCCGTCAAGAAGAATACATGGATTTTCGTGGCTGATACCTCATTTCGGCTATATGTAGGCATCAAGTCTAGCGGCGCATTTCAACACTCGTCCTTCCTGCAAGGCTCAAGGATCTCTGCTGCAGGTCTTATCAAAATCAAGGATGGGAGATTGTCCAGCCTGTCTCCCTTGTCCGGCCATTATCGCCCTCCTGCCTCGAACTTTAGAGCATTCGTTCATTCACTCAAAGATGAAGGCGTCGATATGAGCCATGTCAGCATCAGTAAAAGCTATGCGGTACTAGTTGGCCTGGAGGCTTACATCAAGACACGCAGAAAGGGCAAAGAAGCTTTGCAAAAGATGACACACGGCAAAGAGAAAATCCTGGACCCTGCAGCAGCCGTGAAACGGAAAGAAGCAGCAAAGGATAAGAGTAAAAGTGCAGAATTGGAAAGGCGACACTTGGAGAAGGAATCAGAAGCCCGAGAAGAGAACCGGGCTGGTGCGAAGTTTATGCAGAAACTGGGCCTCAGATCGCGAGCATCGTCCGTACAGCAGTCGAGTGGAATTGCCAGCTAATGATGAATGATACCCGCATCATAAGATGCTGATTTCAACTAGATACTTAATAAGGAGGAGTAATGGGTGGGTGCATCAGGTAAAGCTTGACATCAAGGCTTTTGAGGATATCACATCGGCGTTTTGGCAGATAACATGAGGTTATGATCATATTATATTATATTATATACCCTTAAATTTACGTTCATAATGATATTCTATCTTGGAATTTGGAAGTGAGAGAGGGAGCGACTCAATTTGTACGGCGGACATGACTTGGATGTCTCACCAGAGTGTGCTTCCCGTTTTGACCTCCTCTAACAAACCAGAGTCTGCGAGATCCTTGGCAAGATCAAGTAGCATGAGATCGCAGTCTTTGTGTGCCAATACATCAATACTAACTGGAAGTTTCTCTTCCATATATGTGATGTTACTGAAGTATGGAACCTCGCCGATAGGGAACACGGTCTCTGGGCCTTGTGACTGAGTGCTGTAGTAGTACATCAGGAAAGCAGACCATGAACTGACATTGGGCGGCGAATAAACCGTATTCCGGTATGACTGTAATGGTTTGTTAGTAAGACTGGTCATCTTTCATGGCCAAGTAACGTGAATGGAAGGAGGCAGGACACGAACCTCTTCGCCGGCAAACATGGGGATCAAGAACAGACTCTCGCTGCACGTTTCCTCTGAGGCCTTGACAACGTTCTCACCAAACCACTTCTTAAAGAACATTAGTCGCTCATAGCTCTCCTCCACATCTTCGTCGGTTGTATTTATAACAGTCGCGTATCTTGCAGCCGGGTATGGGTTGATGAAAGGCTGCCGGCCGCCGAACTTGGCCGCGTAGTCGGCCTTGAAGGGATCAATGACCTTTTCAACCTGATTTTTCCAGTTGAGATTCGCGGCCACCATCTGCATGTAGCTAAAGAACTCGGTGCCGGGCTTATTGGCCGTCGTGTTCCAAAACTCGCCGATTGAGGTGGTGACAATAGTCGCATTGAGATGATCCGCCAGCTTGTCTATCCACGCACCGTAGACGGCCTGGCTGGCATTCTTGGCCACGGGGAACAAATTACCGGGCACGATCAGCTTGCGCGGAAACGCCGTGTACCCGTCCGTGAGGTTGGAGTCGGCGAGCCAGGCCTTTCCAAACGACTGCAGCGTGTACGGCGAGCGCGTGTGGTAGCCGACGGCGTCAAAGTACTGGCCCTCGAGCATGACACCGTCGTTGGAGGTGGCGCCAAAGGACGGCCTGAGGGCAAAGACGCCCTGCTTGGAGGCAGGGATGCGTATGCTACCGCCAGTGTCGGTGCAGATGGAGACGTCGACCCAGTCGTATCCTGCGGTTGCTGCACCGGCACCGGCGGATGATACGCCCGTGTCTTGGTAGCCGTCTCCCCGTGGGTTGAAGGCGTCGCTATCAATAAGAATATATTCTTAGTACTCAGACTGTCTCCTTCACTTTTATTAAATAATCAAAATTGGCAGAACCTACTGATAGTCAACCCAGTCTGCGGTGACACGGTCTGAATTGGCAAACTGCGACGTCTTTGTCTTGCCAATTAACGTAGCGCCCATGTCGACCAGTCTCTGGACAACAGGGGCGGTAGCATTGGCAGCTTCATACAGCTTGGCCCAGGCACGGTTACCATTCGTCGTCTTGATTCCCTTAATATCAATAATATCCTTGACGGTCACCCGTAGACCCTCAAAGGGCCGGCTCTCCGTGGTGGTGTTGGCCGAGTAGAGGCGGGAGGGAACGGGGATGCCGACGGTCGCGTCACTCATCGTGTTCACGCCGGCGTAGCGGTACGCTCCATCGGTGCCGTTGGGAAGAATCCCATTCATGAATGCTTGCAGCTCATCATGATATACGCGATATACTGGCCCAAGAGTGATGTCTGAACCCGCCATGTATGCAATATATGGGCCCCTAGGAATTGTGTCGTTGCAAACAATAGCATATTTCTGGGATGATTCTTCATCGAAGAAGACGAGCTCGGTCCCATAGACCTGCGCTAGACAAGATGATATGTCATTATTGTAAGAGCTTCCTCCTTGTAGGTACACAGCTATTGTATCGTCAGCACCATGCCCAGTTCGTGATCATTCAGTCGTTTTGTATTCGAAGATAGTTTACTCTTCATGAAAGACTCCTCGTATACGTCGTCATGAGTCTTGTAAGTCTCTACTTGACTCTGGACCCAGTCACAAGTGACAGGCTCTTGGGTGGAGGTGAAGACCGTCAATGGGGTAAGCAAGGATTTAAAAGAAAACCCGTCACAATCACTTGTACTCAATGAGAGTTTTGACGTCCATCCTGAGAAGTATCCAAGGAGTTGATTGCCTGAAGTGCCGGTTAGAGACACCGAATCTGGTATGTTGGACCCGAGGGATCCTAGAGATACAGATGCTTTGAGAAGTTGCTTGTAAGAAGGCATCGTGACCAGGTTGGAGGAGTTGTTCATTCGAGTGGCATTTTCAATTCATGTGGAAGACTATTCATATGAAGAGCTGTGTGAAGTTTAAATATTGTCCATCCATCGAATGACATGCGCCATATTGTTCCCATGCCGGTTCCGACATCTTGGGGTTCTTACCAAGCTTTGCATCATTTCAATAGTCTATCAGCTTTGCCAAGCAGAGATACGGGTCAACAGTGGGTTATAGGAGTGTCGGGGCCCACTACCTACCAAGGAGTCTGTCAGCATTTCTGGTCTCTATCGGGATGTTACCGATGGAATTGATTTCAACTTGAAAGCGCCGACAGGCGCAAAGAGGTTCATGCTCCACGTTCCTGCGTGGCGATGTTGACATGGATCCTTGGACCTGATTCTTTGGAACATTTAAATGGAGTTATGCCTGGAGATGACTTGACCGTCCCGATTTATCTCAGTCAAGATGCCAATTATGCTCAAAGGTTTAGAATCATGAACACCATTTACCCAGTGTATGTTCAAATGCAGAGAGATCCTGTATACACCTTTGGCTGACTTCATCGCGTAATGGACCGATTCGAGTATGCGCTCCCGGCGACGGATCTCATGCCGATAGCTCGGCCCACAATCGGTCGGAAGGCCGCCGGCGCCGTGAATGTCTGCCGTTGGCTGGGTTTACAAAAAAAAAAAAAAAAAAAAAAAAGGCTGTGAATATGAAATCGTACTTACCGCCTTGACTTAGGAATCATACTTGAGCTCCATTTGTGATACTTAGTCAATGAGTAGATAATTCTGATGAAATCCAAGAATATACACATATACTTGGAAGAGGATGGGTTTTCTAATGCCCACCTAATAAATATTCTGTTCTCCTTCCCCCCAATATATAATAAAAGGGGTTGAAAAGTTTATAATAATTATTGATTGAGAATGCGCTCTAGTCACTGTAACTGGCTTGACGTGTACTAACTGGTATTTATCTACCTAGGTAGGTAGTGCATAAATCCACATCCAGTCATGAGTTTAGACCTATATATGAAGTCCGTATCATCATATAAGTCGATCGTTATTATAAATGGCATAGATCGTGCACAACAATCAGTGGCAAGTTGAGCCCATCCCTTTACAAAGAGATGCTAGTTGGTATCATAGGAACAATCATTTTAGTGAGTATATAAGTACATCGCATCTGCCCAAGATTCTGCTTTATTCGGTATCAATGCCTTTGTGTATTTCTCCGTCTTCGTTCTTTGCCTTTACTAGGGTATAGGAAGGGGGCCATTGCGGCCAATGGCCACTTGTAACAACTCTAGTCGCTCAGGTGTTTGGAACGCAGGGCGAATCCCATCGTAGCCGCAAACATTATGCCCTTGTCTTGTCGCTTCCAGGGGAAAAGACAGGGCCCGTATTATGTAGATTACTACAACAGTGGACTCTTGGGCTGATGCGGGTCTGCAATCACATTACACAGTGCTCAAGTAGACGTAACGTGCAAAAGTTTCCAGCCGACTTACATGCTGCAACTCTCAGGGAGTATTCTGATTAATTCAGGCCTCTCTCTTAAAAAGAATGTCATGATGGAGTTAAACTGGTGAGCTACCACTGACTATTGTCTTGTAAGACAAAGTGGTCACACCATTAGTATAGTCTACCTGGGTCTGTGAGAATGCCTAGACAATTTCAGGGGTATTGAGTTGCAAGCAAACACTAGGGTAACACCTAAATTAGTTGGAGAGTTGCACCTAGTCAGTAATATGACTGCTCTATCATTCAACACCTAGAAACCTGGACAGCTTCAATATCGCCAACAATATTGTGCCTTCCCAGTTCTTTGAGCGACGAGTTGACAACATAATGGATGATCATTTTCCAAGAGTGAAATAAAATATTTTGTGTTCTCAAAGAGCACATCCATCTATTGGAGTCACAAATCATTGGGCTATAAAGTCAGTATAAGTTATCCAGAGGGAAAAGTGATATGTCACAAAGGCAGATCGGACTTGCAGGACGGTGTTTGGAAGATGTGTGCAATTGAAGTTGAGGAATGTGTGAGATGAAAGACCTGCTTGTGAGTCGCGCATTGTTCCAGCAGCGCAAAATACCTGTGTTGAATCACCGTACAAACTTGATGCATCAAGTGATTCATGAATGGATTGCCAGTCAAAGAAATACCTGCATTCACACTTTACATGCTGCATTAGCTACCAGTAGCTGCCTGGCGGGCGTCTCCCTCAATTGAGGTCTGGGCAGTCAGTGTTCCTTCAGTGGTCCAAAAAGCAGGGCATTTGGATCTCAGCTACCGCCAGGCACCTCGAGAGGCAACGTTAATGCAACAGAGAGGAATTTCTTCTCGGCCAAGACGAAAACATTTTCGCATTGCTTGGCCACTAAAGCACACCATGATTATATGCCATCATTTGATCACCAGCAGCAGTGATGCCGACGACACGACGGTCCACTAGACGCGATCTAGGGGGCAGCTTACAGGTGCAGGACATGGTGCAGCGACACGAAAATGGCGGCGCCAAAGCGCAGCTCGCCCAGCACCGCCGCCGTAGCACGCGTAATTACAGGCCCAGCAGCACCCCTAAGACTACAGCTGCTATGACTGAGTTGCAACATGAAATCGCAGAATCCGCGACAGATCCCACAACGACGCGGCCGGAACGTCGCAATTCTGCTCGCATGAAGCGCCCATTGGAACTCATTCATCCGAACCCGGACCCTACAAAGGTCAAGAGGTCGAGAATCGCCGTCGAGATCAAGTCTCTGGCCAAGTTAGAGCCCCCCAGCCCCTCGAGAACCATCGTCGTCAGACCGCCGCCGCCCTCGTCCACAGTCGACGTGACGACCCAGCAAAACAAACCCCCTCCTCCTCCTCCTCCTCCTCCCTCCTCGCTGCCTACGCCGCCCTCCACCAACGCTGCACCCGCTGCCGAGCCAGCAACTCAGCCCAAAACGGCTCAAAAAGAACCCACCGTGCATCAGAAAAAAGTCTACAATGGCATCCGACACGAGTTGGATCGATTGCAGCCCAGTCTCGCAGATGCCGGCCTGGCAAAGGAGTCCGGTGGTGGCCGTAAGCTGAGATCACAGGAGGCCACGCGGTTCAAGAGCGAATTGTCAGCATATTTCCCCGACTATGACGAAGTAATTGGCAATGATGCCAAAGAATCCCGTATGTAACACCGCTTGACAAACCATGGCAGATCATCCTTTTGCCTTTGATCACCATTTTTGCACGTGCTACCTTATTATTATCATCTTGTTTTTTTCATACCCAGTGCTAATTCATCACTCGCCCCCCCTTACAGACGTTCTCAATGTCGACACACCCATCCTAGTCGTCGACTCCGTGGCGTCCCCACACCACAATGTCCGCGCCTCGCACCCGCGACAAGCTGCAGCTACTACAGCTTCCGTCAGCTCAAAGCAGAACCACCATGCTAAACTCGGTGCCGATACTACGACCGGGAGCGCACTATGGGTATCAAGGACCGAGAATTACCATGTAAAACAGTACGGAGACGATCTATACAGTAACTTGTACGATGCACAGCGAATCCAACTTCCGGGCCAGAAGGCAAAGCCGGACCACCTGAACGATCCCTTACCAGACTCACTATACGAGACTGCACATAGACGCGCTGAAAGGTTGGAAAAGACAATTAGGAATACAGAAAAAGGTCGTGCCCAACATGAACGGGATCAGATTGTCCGCCTCCTCGGGGAACTCCAGGGGCCAGACTGGTTGAGAACAATGGGAGTCAATGGTGTCACCGAGAGCAAGAAGAAAGGTTTCGAGTCCGCACGCAGCCACTTTATCAAGGGCTGCGAAGGTATTCTGGAAAAATTTCGTTGGTGGGCCCAGGAAGAGAGGAAGCGAAAGCTAGAGCGTGATAGAGCTCTTGCGGAGGAGCAAGATGACGATGAAGACGATGATGAGGAAGAGGAAGAGGACCCGGACGAAGACCAAGTCGCGGATAGCGATGCTGATGAGGATGGGGAGATGCTCGACGTTGACTCTGCAAACCGAGACCCTGCAGATGACAGTGACGGTGACCCTCCCGATTCCAGTGATGTTGACGCGCATATTGCCAAGCAACTTCACGAAGAGGCACTGGCAAGAGTCAAGCGTCCACCGTCGGTGTCAAACAAGAGACAGAAGAGAGATTTGTCGCCATCGCCTGTACCACAGCCGCCGAGAGAGTTCAAATCATTCTTCGACAAAAGGCACGACCGCGACGCTGCGCTTAGCAAAGTGCGGCGGAGCAGGCGAGTGGCTTTGGCGTGGGGTCACGCCATACCCGAGACCATTGACGAAGATTTTGAGCTACAACCGGAATATCGTGATGAAGAGACTATGCAGACGCGGGAACGCAGGAAGAGGAGAGATCGTCGGAGCAATCACCGTTGATATTACCTTGACGGCTTGGATGCTAAGAAGCATCCTACTATTGTAAAATAAGATACCTTTGGTTGGCTGGCTGGCGCAAAGGACTTGCATTTTTTGAGTGTTCTCGTCAGAGAACGGATGATACCACAGGATTATCTGGTCATTGATAGAAACGAGCCATGCAAAGCCATGGTGCTGTTCAGATCAGGGCTTTATGTCGGCGCATAAATAATGTTTGCAAACAAACATCACTCTCATGATGTTCTCGTGTATGCATTCTTGCAGTCCAAGGGCTCGAGCTTGATAGAATTATTACAATTATTCGCATACTCCAGAGTGTGCTCTACAGAGTAAATTTACTTGTATTCCAAGTTTGTCATTTCGTTCAGACCTAAGCTTTCTGCGGGTTTCGCGAAGCCCTTTGTTACAGATCATAGCTACCTAGGTATGATGCTGTCTCATGCGGCCTTGAAACAAGAGCGGGATTGTTTTAGACAATGGCCACTATGCAAGTAGACAGTAGCTAGTTATGCGCTTATCCGTAGGTCCACCGATTGGGGGATCCTCATACGCGCTGCTTACGTGATTGGCTCAGATCTTGAGCTTGCCCAAGCTTTGCCTAGACTGCCGTCACATCGCCGCGGTGGATGGGGAACTTGGACGCGAGGCTACAACACCAACGTCGCCATCGCCATCTTGACGGCCTTTGAAAGGTAGCCTTTGACTGCCATCGGCATACCGCGACTTTGCGCAAGCATCAAAAGACACGCTCATTACAGCTCACGATTACGAGAATCAGTTGTGACTCACGGCTGGCTTGGGAAGGACACGAGAACCACGTGGTTGCCTTACCTTTGAACATCCGGGTTGGAGGACCTACCTACTGCTCGAAGCTTCCGCCGCCCCAGGATTGCCCTCCCCAACCAACTTTGTCGCGGCTTCCACAACCCACAACGACTGCGCACAGCAAACCCACGGCAAAAACTGCACTTCGCCTCGGTTGCCTAAAACCTACACCTAATAAAGTGGACTTCAAATTTGTACCAAACGACGCAACTTTTACTTGCGAACCACGCTTTCCATTTCAACACGTCCGGGCAACTTTTCAAGTCATTGACGTGCCCGCTTTTGCGCCTCGCCGAAAGAACGATTCTCAACTCAAAAGAGCAGCGCTGCATTTCATACTGATGGTTACCTGCGCAAGATAGACGGCTCGGCGCGGCAAACCTCTGGTCGCCAAGATGCCTGCCCCTCTACTGGAAGCTGACCCAGCGGTCGCGTTCGACGCTGAGCAAGAGGTCTTTGCCGAACCTGAAGTTCTGGTCGACGACACCCCCGCCCGGCCGTATACTGTCTTTCACGAGCATGTTGCGCTAGACATCGACCTTCACGGCAAATCCATCAAAGGCCACGTCGACATCTTCATTAGCAGCAAAGAAGCACTGAAAGAGGTCTTCATCGATGCCAGACAGTGCGATATCGACGTGCGCAACATCACTGTGGGCTACGCTCGCGCCCACGCAACATATAATGATCCATATGAAAAAGTTGATACGCCAGAGGGCTACCTGTGGTCAGCGGGGCAGTGGCCCCTACGCAAGCAGCGCATCCAGCCTCTGATGCATCGCCACCGCAAGAACGAGTCTTCAGCCATACAGTATGAGGATGAGCTTAATTGTCACACCCTTGATGGTTCTATCAAGATCGCCATCCCGCCAATCAAGGACATACAGACCAGCATGGCAAAGCAGCGAGAGTCGCGGGCCAGTACACAGGGCCATGAAGTCCTTGACCAGTGGGTTGACCAATACGACAAGATGGTTGAACAAAACATGAATCAGCTCTACAAGATCACCATACCTTTTGCACTCAAGAACATTCGTGATGGTTTGCATTTTGTTGGTATCGAGGAAGGTGATACTCGATACCCTCATGTATACACGCGCCATTCCGTCGAGCCAGGTCTTGCCTGCTCTATTTTCCCGTGCATTGACAATCCAGGATGCCGCTCTTCGTGGAGGGTTTCCCTTACATTCCCCCGCACCCTGGGCGATGCTTTTCATCAGCGCCTGGTTACTCAACAGCAACCAGTAAATGGTGCAACCGCCGCGAACAGCCATAAAAAGCGCAAGCGTGGTGAAGAGGAGTCTCAGCGATCTAGTCTTGCTCTTACGGAAGAGGACAAGATGCTTGAGTTGACTGCAGTCTGCTCTGGAAAGTTGGAAGATGAGGTCATCAACCAGCGTGACGAAACCAAGAAAACCATGGTATTCTCATGCAACAACAAGGCCGCACGGCACATTGGCTTTGCCCTGGGCCCCTTCGAACATGTTGATTTATGGTCGGAGTTTCGTACAGAGGAAGACGATGAAAAGCTAGGCTCGAATGCCACCAAAGTTCATGGATATTGTCTTCCTGGACGCGCTGAGCTGGTGCGAAATTCCTGCGCTGCTATCGTCAACGCAATGGATCATTTCGCGTTGACGTATGGTCGCTACCCTTCCGACAATTACAAGATGTGCTTTGTCGATGACATGGTCGCGGACACTGTCCCTCTGTGCGGTTTCTCGCTCTGCAGCAACAGACTTCTTTTCCCACGGGAAATAATCGACTATGAGATTGAGGTCACACGAACCCTGGTTCATGCGCTGGCAAGCCAGTGGTTCGGCGTCAACATCATCCCCAGTGAGAAATCGGACATATGGCTCGTGGCTGGTATTGCTTGGTTCATGACCGATCTGTATCTCAAGTCACTTTGCGGAAACAACTGGTACAGATATCGAATGAAGGACCAAGGCGATCACTTGGTTCAGATCGACTTCAGTCGGCCATCTTTGGAGGATCTGGGTAATCATCTGCATCTGGGCGATTTTGAGATGAACTTTATGAACCTGAAGGCCAATCTCGTGCTTTTCATCCTTGATCGGCGATTATCCAAGTCATCTCGAAGTGCCGGTATTGCCAGAATTATTGCCAAGATGATTCAAAAGGCAAACACTTCAAGTCAGTCTGCTGATGAGATTCTTACCTCTGACATGTTTCGCAAAGCTTGCGAGAAGCATGGCCAAACCAGATTGGAAGGCTTTTGGAAGCAATGGATCAAATCGGCTGGATGCCCCAGGTTTGATGTTCATCAGAAATTCAACAAGAAGCAATTATGCGTCGAAATCACCATTCGGCAAATCCAGGACATCGCGCACGGCAAGGCAAGGCAGCTCGAAAAGGACGACTTTTGGAGGGAGGTAGTAGAAGATAATCATGGTGTCTATGCCGCGGAGCTGCAACATTGTTTCACTGGCCCAATGACCATCAGGGTTCACGAGGCAGATGGCACACCATATGAGCATGGTGTCGACGTTCGAGATGACACCGGAAAGTCTATAAAGTTCAACATTCCGTACAACACCAAGTACAAGCGACTCAAGCGAAGCAGACGCCAGAAGGAGCGACAAACGGCAGGGAATGCTGCAAACGCTGGCGAGGAAGAAACAACAGACGAGCCTCTAATCTACTGCCTCGGCGATGTGCTTCAGGGCGACGAAGACATCGGTCGATGGGGGCTGGCGGACTGGGATCCAGAGATGGAGGCGCGCATGGATCAGGAATCATATGAATGGATCCGCATGGATGCCGACTTTGAGTGGATTTGCATGATGGTCACTAATATGCAGCCGTATATGTACGTCTCGCAATTGCAGCAAGATAGGGATGTCGTTGCGCACCAGGACTCGATGCTATATCTGGACCGGGAGTCGCAGAGGAGACCTCATCCCCTGATCTCCACGATTCTCACGAGGACACTGGTCGATGAGCGTTACTATCACGACGTCCGGATTATGGCTGCGAGGACCCTCTCTCAGCTTGGGGTGGACAATCTCAAGCAGATTGGCCTTCAGCATTTAATCCATGCCTTTGATCACTTGTATGGCATTGGCGAAGGTCACCGACCTCGACCAAACGACTTCTCTGATAAGTCGCAGTACCTTGTCCAATGTGCCATTCCCGGATCTATCGCCAAGATACGAGACGCGGACGGAAACTCGCCGAAAGAAGCACGCCATTTCATCTTGCAGCAGTTACAAAGCAATAACAATGCAGAAAACGCTTATTCTGATCAGCTCTACATCTGCAAACTCATCGAGGCTCTGGCCACGTGCCTCATTCCCGACGAGAAACGCGCCAAGAAGCAGACAATGTCCTTTTCTTTTGGCGATGGCGAGGATGAAGACGCAGAGGACGATGTGGACCCAGAACCACAGCAGTTCAAAGAGTCAGCTTTGGAGGAGATTGACCGTGTTCGAAGAACGGATGAGTATTCTCCTTCATTCGATAACTGTTTCACCATTGCTGCGTTGGATGCACTCTACCGTCTGATGAAGGCAAAGGTCATTCCTATTGACCCATTGACTTTCATGCAGTACCTGCAAGACTGGACCATTGAGGGCGTCCGCATCAAGGCATTTGAGGCATTGGTGGAGCTTCAATTCATGGCAAAGCCTACGTTCCTTCGATTCTTCTTGATCGCTATGGCAACTGATGGTTCACCGTATGTCCGAGACAAGCTCTTCAAAATATTCTGCCGTGGCCTTGCTAGTATCGCTACTGGAGAATATGAGATAGAAGAGCAGGATGTACCAGCCCCGAGCGATGATCTCGTCGTTGAGGCAGGTGCTGGTATCATCGAGGCAAAGCAAAAGCTCAAGGCTCGCAAGGAGAAGCTGCCGGATGCCCGAGCTGCTCTGAAGGATGCGACCAAGGACGATCGGGAACTACAAATGGCCGTTTGGAATGCTTTGGACTCGCCTGCATTAACCGTCGCTGAAAGGCGAAATTTCCTCGAGCTTTGCTCAATCTTGTTCGAAGAGGATGACCGGCTCCTCGTCAAGTTTGATTACCCCAAGATATGGACGTGCGAGAAAGCTCCCAAGGAGCGTGGCAGGGTAAGTACCGCCAATCAATGGTTTATTCCGGATGCATGTGCTTACCATTCAGCAGTGTGTTGTAAACTTCAACCGTCATTACCGCACCGAGTCGCGAAAGACTTTTGCCACACCCGTTATCTCGCGCCCCGAACCACCAAAACGAACCATCACGTTAAACTTGAACAAGGCATCAAGCTTCAAGGAGACGACGCCAATCGCAGTCAAACCACCAGCTGGTGTCTTCCACCAGCCCGCACAGACTACCAAGCCAGGTTTACCACCAGCAAAACCTCTCGACAAGACTACGACTCCAGTTGTAGCCAAGTCTACTTTACCCAAACCCGCAACTTTGCCAAAACCAGCCATGTCGAAACCCTCTGTCATTAAGCGGGCCACTTCGCCACCTCCACCCAAAGAGATTCGGAAGGACAGCATCGCCGTTCAAACCCCCAGACCTAGTATTGAAGGATCCGGTCCCGTTCCAGAGCGCAAGGTCGTGCCAGCTCCTCACGCAAAGCCACAGCAGAACCGCGAGTCGCTACTTTCAAAGGGGTTGATACAGAAGACGCAAACATCCAAAATCCAGGTTTCCAAGCCTGTAATTCCCATGGTACCCAAGACAGCACCTCCCAAGGCTCCAACTCCAAAGGCTCTACCCCCTAAGCCTACGCTACCTCCGCTAGCCAAGACCAGCGGAGACTCCCGTCCATCGAACCCTGTACCATCCGCTCCCAAGTCGCTCAAGCGCTCCAATACCGAGTCTGGGGAGGGAGAAAGACCGAGCAAGATTGTCAAGTTGAACACAAAGGGCATACCCATCAGTGTGCTTAGTGCAATCAAGAAGCGCTCCAAATTGGTCAAGCTCCCCTTCAAGAAGTGGGATAAGCTCAAATTGCGAAAACCACCATCATCAGCGACTTCGGAAGCCGGCACTATTCGTGCTACAGCATCAAAGCCGCTACCATCCCAGAGAGAGAAGGAACGGTCCAAATCAGTCGCCATCGGGTCGCCTGCTTCAACAGGCTCTCCGCGCAGTGCCACGCCAACTCTAGGCTCAGGCTCTCGCCCGTCTCCTCCGATCCACAATGTCAAGAAATCCGCGACTCCACCCGTGTATTCGCAGAATTCCGGTGGCAGTATTCTGAAAGCTCCAGTGCGAAAACCACTCCCCGGATCAGGACCAGCCGGGAGCAGTGGTGGCGGCAGCAGCAGCAGTGGCGGCGGCGGTGGGAATGGCCACGGAACGGGTAGCGAACGGAAACCCCTACCCATTGGCGGACGAACTTCCCTACCTTCGGCATTATCCCAAACTCCAAGCAACTCAGTTACCAGCGCACCGATACCTAAATCTGTTCCCAAGCTCAAGATCATGTTGAAGAAGCCGGCTTCAAAGCCACCAGGACCATAGGTTCCCCGAGGTGCTGCTCATAGCATGGCCTATAACCTAACCAACCATTTTGATTTTGTGTATTGTTGTCATTTGGGCCTTGTGCTCACAGAGGCGTAATGATTTATTTTATGCCAAAGGATTTTGCATAGCCACGGCGTTTTGGGGGGTCAAAATGCATACCCGATCAGCCGGTATCACTGCTTTAGTTGCAGTGTGGCTGGGCTCATTGTCTTGCAGCAATTTGAGCAAAGGGGCTAGCCGTACATGGTTGCGTAAAGACAGAAATAATCAAAAGAAATATTCTTAAGTCACATGGTCACACTTTCTGCAGTTTCGTACTTGAATAATTGCCAATCTGGTCCGTGAAAAGTCTATTCCAACATGGTGCTCGCACTTCCGCGTGCTCATCTAGACACAGCCATTAGTGATATTAGTAGATCCAACGACTCCCACACACATATAATTCCAACTTGCTGATATGTAGGCATATACTGGCAGCCTATTGGTAGTTGTTCGTGCATGCAATGAGTGTTTTGTCTCCCTGAGCAGGATCATGCCTCTAGCCAGTCTCTGCGTGTCTTCGGAGATGCTTGTGCAATCCGAGGGCAGTGAACAGCCTCCAATATGATTTCAAAGCTCTGACCGCCGTGATACAGCTTGGATTCTCTTTTGAAAAGACTTTGGTCCTGTCTACAGCCACACTTGTTTGTCTCCCGTGACAAATGGAGCAACCCCTCTTTTGCCGATGCAGAATTTTCGATTCATCACGGCCAAGGGATTGTAAGGCTGATAGATCGAGAAGATCAATTTCACCGACCTGGTCTTCTAGTGCCCGTTCCAAGTCTCTCATCGCGACTCCGTGTAACACGCATCGGCGCCGCTGGCGGTGCTGCTGCTGCTGCATGCTGCTGGGCTTCACTCGTGGCGCCGCGACCACTGCCCGGCCTCGCGCTCGCGCTTACGGTCCGTCCATGTGTCCTGCGCAAGGGCGCCTGTGGAATCTGGCTCGCGCCCGCCGTGGAGTGGTGATTACTCGGCACGGGCGTGTGCTGTTGGGGCGGCGGCGGCGGTCCTCCTCCTAGAGGCGGCGCGGATGCGCTATTCACTGGCGTCGTGAAGCTGGAACTCACGTTGGAAGGAGGCTGTTGGGCATAATGTTCGTGTTGCTGCTGTTGGTGGTGGTGATGAAGACGGCGCTGTTGTTGTGCCTGTTGCTGCTGTTGCCTCTGGGCCTGGGCCTGGTGATACGAGGCCGGCCTCGCGGACCGCGGCAATGACTGCATTTGGCCGGGCGTATCGTAGTCGACCATTTCCTCGTCCTCGGGGGACTCGTCGCCATCATCATCTTCTTCGTCGTCATCGCCATCATCGTCTTTCTCCACGTCCGACGACGACGGTAGTAGTAGGGCCGGAGCCTCGGGCGGCGAGGAGAGCGCTGCCGTTGGGAAGTCGCTGTCGTCGCCTGTGGCTGCTGCGGCGGCCCCAAAACCTGCGCCCGCTGCTCCATTGGACGGTGTCTCGTGCGCCGACGGACCGGCACTGCCTCCTCTGTTGACCGGTGTAAAATGTGCGCCGCCACTGCGCGTGTAACGCTGCTGCTGCTCCTGTTGCTGCTGTTGTTGTCGCCGTTGCTGCTGTTGTAGATGTTGCTGTTGTTGGACATGGTGCCGCTGCTGGGCTGCAAAGTTTCGCAGATCCTGCTCAGTGGCAGGCTCGGTCCATCCTCCTCCTCCTGTCGAAGGTCCCACTGGCGTGAGGGCGGACGAGGATGAAGTCGCCTGCTGCGGCGGAGGGTCGAGTATGGTCCGGCGCTGGGGTCGCGCGTACGGGCTTTGTTGTTGGAAGCTGGCGGCGGCGGTCGGGGCGAATTGGGGCTGATTGGTTCGTCGTACTGCAGCCTCGCGGCTGCGCTTGTCCTCGTACACAGAGATATCCTCGGACGTAAGGGTTAGTGTCGTGGGCGGTCGTTTGAGCATGGTGTTTTTTTGTTTTCTAAAGCGAAGAAGGTTTGGGGATATGGATAAAGCTGCAGGTCCAAATTTTGGCTTTGGCTTGTTTATCCGGCGTGCGGCATAAGGAATGTAAATAGATATATACACAGTGAATGGTCTATGTGTGATAGCAAAAGTATCTGGAGCCCAGCTTGTTTAGGTATATTTTCAGACAATTGCGAAAACAAAACAAAACAAAACAAATACTCAATCATCACAGCCAGATATGGATTCACTTTCTGGAGGGGTTGCTGCTGCTAGGGAGTCGTGTGTCGGGCGCGATCTGACGCGTGTTTAGCGGGGTGGGATGGGCTAAGGTTAGGTTAGAACCAATTCAATTTTAGGTGGGGTTGCCCCCTTAGTAGTGGTCCTGCTTTCCCATATTTAGGGCTGCTAGTTGGCTAACATTGAGTCGATATCCGACCTCTCTGACATTTATAGATTTCCCCGCAAATGAAAGCTGTGCCGCAATCCGGGGTGGTGGTGGACATTCATTCGGGTACTTCTACATTTGGTATCGCAGAGAAGTCATTGGATGTCATCATTATTCTTCGTCTTCCAGTGGAGCCATACACAGATCATCTATATCAAATTGTGGCCTCATCTAGTCTCAAAACAGAATGCTTGGTCTACAATGAGAACACATGACGTTGCCATTCCATTCCCTGTACAGAGTAGTAGATTGTCCACTGGGGGCATTCAACTATTCCATCTAATGGTGGTCGCGTTGAAGCAGCTTTATGTCTTGAGGTTATCCCAAAGTCGCTTGGCAAACATATGTATTATACATTGATGGTCAAAAGCCACAGGCGTCCGTCTAGAATCAGATAGCCGTGTTAATCACATCCCATTCTATGCAGGTTTTCAGCTGGCACATGCCGTTTTGTCTCAAACTATTCTCCAAGAGCACCTCGCTGTCTTTGGGAGGGGTTGATCTCCTCTCCTTTGACCCCAATACCGTGTGACAAGTGTTCCCCCTTCCCTCCGGCCCAGCTTCTCCGCACGAACCATGGTGCTTGGTATTGGCTAGACACTGCATATAAGTCGGCTTTCGTTACCACGGGACCTCGAACCCTGACTACTGCTTCTCCTCCAATATTCAATTCCATATATATACATGTACGGTTCCTCTATATGACATAGTATATACTGAGTTAGCAAGACAAAGCATCTCTCTTGATATTACAATCCTGAATACAGCCACCATGACACAACATGGAGCATTGTCATCTCTGGAGACAACCTCTCAAGACAATTCCATTCTCCTCAATATCCCCCCAGAACTCCGCTTCCAGATACTCGAATTGGCTCTGGATTTACCCCCGGGTGGTGTATCACTGGGCCGTCCAGACCGCACAAACTGTCAAGATGCCATGTCCATCTTTCTTGTCTCGAAGCAGATATACGCCGAAGCGGCACCCATATTCTATCGAACCGCACGGATTGACCTGCGCGGCTGCTCCAGCTTCTCCAAGACTTCGCCAGAAAAGGCCGTCCGGCGTTTCTTGCAAATATCCGAGAGACCGCGGCGGCATATCAGAGATCTTTCCGTTTCCCTCGGTATGGCTGACTGCTGCGAATGTGAGTCCTTGGTCGGCCTTCAGCTGGAGAAGCAACTCGATCTCAGGAGTTTAAACGTCTTCATCGGGCCCGACTATGCATATCCTCCTGTAGGTTGTGCGGTGCATCCGCCAACGCGGCCGAGACACTTTTTCAAGTCACACCTCGACTCTGGCGAGCAAGTTACTGGTCCCATTTGCTTGAAAGAGACACAGTATCAGGCATTTTTACAATTCCTTACAAGGGCAAACTTTGGAAAGATCGTGGTCAAGGTCCATCGGTTTCATGTTCACTTTCTTTGCCAATTTCATGTACCAGACAAGGGAAGAAATTGCTACGGGGAGTGGCGAGGTCCTGAAGACTGGGTTATAGTAGATCATGAAGCTATGATCGAGGCATTGACCAATGTGCAAGTCGACGACTCTGTGGCTGCTGAAAAAGGCTGTGTCGTTTACAGCCGGCGAGTATAGGGTTCATTCGAAACGAAGTGTGTGATCAGTATGTAATCAGCACGGTGATCCACTTAAATTTGTATTGAGAATAAAAGAAATCTGTTTAGGTTACGTGGACATGTAATAGTAGATTGCACATGTATGAAAATGATGTTTGCATTGTCATGCTAGTAAACATCACCTTTATTATTCGTGACTATACAAGAAAAACCCGCTGAAACTAAACCACCCGAATTGCTATGAAGGTAGAAAGTAGACGACGAGATGATTTGAGACATGCGACGTATTTTTTGAAACCTGGTGACAAGATATGAGCTGAGAAGAGTGGGTAAGCCAAATAACCACGAGCCTCTCGAAAGGAAAATAATAAAATGAAGATCCTTCGGCTATAGATCAAAGCGTCAGTAGATTACTTAGAACAATGGCATAACAGTCCAGGTGAAACAAGACTCCCAACTTACAAGGATCGCTTTCAATCAGTGGTATTCACCCAGAAGATCATTGGCCATAATGCGCGACGTTTTCTTCTTTCGAATTAGTACCAAAAGATGGTTTAACCATGCACAGTCTTACAGCTGATTGATGCGTATACTTCTATCAGGAAAACACGGTGACATAGGACTGCGATGATTTCCTGTGACTTCTGGGTTTGTGTACGTACTACGAAGTACTCTACTCTGGTGCTTCGAGCATTTTGTCTGGGACGTAGTAATGTAGGAATGTGCTTGGTTCGTGAAAATATACTCTCCATCTGTAAATCTGTTCGCTTTGGTGTGCTTGTAGGTCTATTGGCAGCGAAGAGAGTGTTAGAGAGATGGAGAGAGAAAATTTGGAAAGAAATAAAATGGAGAGGGGGAATAAATACTCGAGGATGAGCGACCGCGCCTGGATTTCAGCATTAGCAGAGTTTGAATGGAAGTCGCATGTGAAGGTACAGTGTAGGGGAGAAAAGCCATTTGGAAATGATTTGGAAGCATCAATGATAGGTCCAGACTTGAGCTATTCAGAGAAAGAGGCAGAAGGTCGCTCCGACTCAGCATATATGCATGTCACGGACTGCTCAATATCAGTGGAAAGAACAATACCAGAAATCACGCCACTCGTTGCTGCCTTCTCATGGCTAGCACGTATTGTGACGTGAGATCCTTCACAGCGATTGGCAGTGTCACCGGTCAAGAAAGCTCAGATGGCATTTGAGTGCAGACCTGTGTCTCATATGGCGGTGAAATGGATACGCTAGAGGACGTCCTTTCCAAATATATCGTCGCTGACTACAACAATCCTGGAGCTACACCTGCAGTCAATTGTGACATGACGAAGGGGAGGAGGTTCGAAAACGAGTTTTATGAGAAACACTTTCCGTGTAACACCAGAAACGACGAAGTCGGCAAGGCCCCGTGAGCCTGGACAACCACAAACAATCAGGGCATCTCAATCAACCTGACTTACAGGTGAATATAGCAATTGTCTTGGGTCAAGTAAGCATATACTATATTCATGGTACAATTTGGACATAATGCTGAGCAACATCAAGGTGAATTATGAGGACGCTTTGTGGATTTGCTGGCTATTTAAATAGAACTTGATTCTTATGGTGATGACGAAAAGCCGGCGAAAAGAAAACAAGAGGGAAAACAAAACAAAAGAACAAAAGAAAGGAACTGATTCCATCACAACCCATAGTTTCTGATCTTCTCAATCTGCTTATGGGTCAAAGACTGGCAGCTGCGACAGCGACAGATGAATCCGTATTGCTTAAAGAGATCTTCTGGATCCTTTCCGTAAGTGATGAACAACTCATCACCTGCCTCAATATCTCTTTCAACGGTGAAGACCATGCAGTCGTGTTGCTTGTCATACGTGTACGCTACGTTGTTGTTTGGGACACAGGCATGATTGAACTTTGATGCTGTCAAAAAGACGCCTTGGTCCTGCTGGTTCATCATAAAGCTAGGTTGGGTGTCAGCAGCTGTTCAGTACACTTATTGGCCAATGGAGGCAACGGTCAGTTGTGGATATATCATACGTATTTGTCTTGAATTTCGCATCGCGTCTTTCTAGAATGGTAGAATGCTCGTGGATCCCGTTACCGTGCATCCGGTCAAAAGCTCGGCGTAGCTCTGGGCTCAACTTCCGGATCTCACTGCGCAGCGTTTTGTCATGTGCATGAAAGAGCGACTTCTCGATGAGGATTGTCTGGCCCTCGACCAACTTCTGCAACGCAAAGGCACCGTAACCCGCAGTGGCAGATTGCTTCACTTCGTAAAACTCGTTACGAAAGCTTTCTGGTCTTGCCATGGGTCCGATGGGAGCTGAAACTGAGCGGGGGAGCGTCTGGTTGATCTCTGAATGATCTTCTTTCATGGTGACTGATTCTCGAGTCGTATCATCTGTGATGAGATCAACACCAGGAGTAGTGGCGGCAGGCTTCTGGTGAGTCTGCACAATGACCGAACAGTTATCATCCATGATGGCTGCATTTTGAGTCGTGTCGAGCGTGATTGGTCCAAAAGCTGTCTTGTATGTTACAAGGCTAGTCTCCCTGTGCTCTTTACCTGCAGCATCTTCATCGTCTAGAGAATGAGAAGTCAATACCTCCTGTCGAGTGCTAGGTTTGTAGTATCGTACCATCGAACTCACTGTCTGAATCGTCTTCTTCATCGGACTCCCAAGGATGGCCTTGGTGAGTTGGCCCCTCTGGACGGTCCTCGTCTGTGCTGGTCTCAGATACTCGACTCGAGGAATTCTCGGTCCAGCACTTGGAACGCAGAGCGGTGTCAGCACCTTTGGCTGCGTTGTTCTGGTCGTCATTATCGCTTTCCGAACCATCCTCTAAAGCAGTCTGGAGACCTTTGTAGAGATTGGTGAGAAAAGCCACGCCTTTCGGGTCTTTGTCCCTGTTGAGCTTCACATATGGGAGAGGCTTGGCTCCCGACGCCATCGATGGTTCAATGGGTTCCTGCCAGTGTTAACAAATGAGTGTTTTGTGAGAACAGTTTTCAACGCACTTGAACAGAAAGATTTCCGACATTTTCTGTAGGAATGGCGCTATTGCCTCCATCTTTCTGAATCTGATCTCCCAAGATGCATTCTGTCTCGTGGTTATTAGAGTGACTTTCACTGTTCTCCAACGAGAGGAGATTGCTGGTTGGACCCATCTGGGCAACCTCTTCTGGTGCCGACATTGCCTTTGTATTGGTATATCGGTCTTCGTATTCCTCTGATGATATTGATTCAAAAGATGTTTCTCTGAGTCTTACTTGTGGAAATGACTCTATTTGGTAGCGATATCGATCATGGATGCTGGTGATGTACTTATCGCCACCCGCCTGTAGATGATGAAGATCTGAAACTATGACTCTGGGGGAAAGAATGGTCAGCCATGTTGTCTCTTCAATTGCTCAAATGGTTGCAAGTGAGTTTGAATCTTGGTGAGCGTGACCTCTTGCACTAAAAGCATTATTAGTTGCTTTCGTACTTACCTTGATTAGATGTACCAAGTGTCTAAGTGGCAAGTAGATGCCGTGTGATAGCGACGGTCAAAGACGTAGCTGTGATCGCAAGAATCAAGCTGCCCGAAGAATGCAAGCATGCAGTACAATGCCTATTGCAAGAATACTTGTCTATGTGAATAGCTGTAGTGAAGTGTTAGCAAGTGGTGTGTGGAATTGTCAAGTCTAGAACTTCGTTTGCAAAAAGAGGTCGTGAGGGAGGAAAGCACACAAAGACGTTGCGTTGAGTTGAGGCAGATGGCTTGTACAGGAATATGTGACGTGAATGTTGCTTTGATTGAACTGTAAAGTGAAAACTTGTACTTACCCGGAGATCAAAAGTGTGTTGCAAAGATAGAAGTTGCAAGAGAATTGGTATTGAGAGGATTGGCGATGGAGGAAGTAGTAGTAGTAGTAGTTGTTGTTGTTGTTGTTGTTGTTGTAGTGGACGGCGGACAGGTCAAAACTTCAGAAGCCAGCCACTTACTTATAGATATTTTCAGAAGTCCGTGCGGCGGCGGCTTTGAATGAAAACGAGTTTGATTGTTGCTGGAAAGCAAACGCGTTGGATTGTTGCTAAGAGGTTCTTGCTCAAAACCGTTGAACAATAGGGAGTTGCGCGCACTTGATCAAGACAATGGAAGGGACGAATTGTTGGTGTTTTTAATGATCATGATACTCATTCTGGTCCTTGAAACTCAATAAATACCTCCTATATCGATCTGTTCAGGACATGTAGTAGTAAAAATGATGTCCAGGTACAATGATGGCCATTTTCTAGGTCCTGTTGCCAGTGTACGCACGAGTTTTCTACGGACAATTTGCTAGGGTATTCTGAACCTTGCTGGCGAATTTAGGCTTCAAGGTATCTTAACTTTTCCAGATCTCGCCTAGAAAGTTTTGTGCTTTTTGAAAAGCATAAATAGAAAACATGGGTATTTCATATCGAGCGTGAGAAACACAACAAGATTTCTGGTTCCATAGGCGCCGTTTGACCAACTGCATTCACCTTGTTGTGGTTGCCAGCTCGTGAATAATCGTGCATTTGTTGTAGTAGTAAAGTCAAACGAGCGGGGAAGAACCCGTCGACAAGTAATAAGAAATGTAATCACACAAACTTGGTAATGACTCTGCAAAGCCTGTTCTCCTTTCTTTGTCAGGAGCACTGCGTTATACAAGCGTGGCGAATGGTTGATTTGTAGCCCGATTGTGCTTTGTTTGGTGGCAGGCAGCGACGTCAGGGTTTATCACTCACCTTATCGAGCCTCGTTTGTTGTTGCAACATTGACATATCCCGGGACCAACCTTTGAAAAGTGGCATGACCTCATCAAGACAGTCGGCTTTGCATTGAAGTTCAAACGGACAACTACCGCATTTAGGTTCTATTTTGCAAGGCTGTCTAGCTTGAATCGAAAAGCAAGGGACGGAGGCTTTTGAGCAGCACGCGAAACGAGAAAGGGCTCAACTTTGCCGTACAAACTTGCCCTCTATTCAAATCTTCATTCGTATGCCTTCTTATAGATTAGCAAGGCGCTGAGTGATGCGCAATCGGTCAGCCATGAAATGACTCGGCTGTTTCAGAAATGCATTCTATAGGGACTTGTCTTGATACCATGATATCTAGCAAGGACAGGGCGTTCTATCGTTGTCCATGACCAGGCCAACAGAAATCGAGAGTAGACAGGCGCATGGAAAAGACAAGTTGAGTAAGAGTGGATGATTCATCTCTAGAAATGCACATGGGCCAAGACAGTCATGGCCAATTGTCCTCCAAATGTTGCACGTGCCTTGGCGGCATCTATCTACTTCCCACCGCCATAAAAGAAATTCGGGCAAAATGGTTCCATCCACTTTCTGTTGAATTGACCATTGCAGCTCGAGAAGCGGCAGTGACGCACAACATCTGGGGAGACATGAAACTGGCGGTCAATGGTCAAAAAAAGACATGATGTACACATACAAGCATTGGGAATAAGAAGGTGGCTGTCATGAACCAACACAATGGCTGCTCTTTCCCTGATCACGATTGCGCTGCCTATTTACGTATGTCACCTTGACTGGCCACGTCTTCTTGGTTTTGGAAAACTATTTGTTGGACTTTTGCACTTTCATGCATTGACGCCCGGCATGCCATGGCAACAGGAGCTTACTCGTCATTTCGACTTTTGATAATCCACCAGGCATGATGAAAGTCAGGAATACGCGAAAGAAGAGCTATTGATATTAGAGGGTTTGATAAGCTTGAAGGGGGCCATTTACTTTGGGGGGCCGTCTTTTTGTAATGGTGTCCTGCACAAAATCGTTCCATGCATATGTTCCGTTTCACTCTGAACAACCATGTGGCGATTAAAAATATCTCCCTGTGTCATGATGCAATTGCAGCGCTGATGATAAAGCATAAACGTGGCCCGCGGCCATGCGGTGCGACGGTAACACTGCTTACCCGTACCACGAGGACGAGAGGGATGGAGGGACGGTTTTGTAGGCGCCCGTGTTTTAGGATCGCTTACGTGTTCCTGCGCAGGACTCGAGTGTACGTTTCCGGCTATGTACGGAGATATGACTTGTACCTCTTGGTTTCTACATATACAAGGTGGGAGTGGAAAAACCATGGGAAACGGTAGGTATAAGCTGGATTCATTTTGATGGCCGTCTCAAAAGTCTGCAGGAACATAAGCCAAGAAATATTACTGAATTGTTGGTTTCAGATGGACCGGTGAAGGTTCTAACGTGTCTGTCTATATGACTATTCTAGAATTACGTTTGTGGAGGCTCAAGATGAAGCATCCTTCGATACCGAAATAGAAGAGTTGGTGCAAAGTCCAACAACATGCTTGGCACAATCATGGGATGTAGTTGCCAACACGGTTACAAATACATATACAGAGTGTACAATTACTGGGCCATATTCCCAGGCGCTCGAAGTAGTAAGCTCGAAATATTGACAGTGTTGAGGGAACACTTGAAATTGGAACATGTCTGCAATCACACTCTCAAAATGCAATTACGTCGTGATCTAGAAGCTTGACGGTTGGGTGGCATAGCAAGCTAGCATGAGTCGCCCAACAAAAGAAGGAGAAACCGAAACAGGATGCAAAGTGGGTAATACAGATATGTACCTAGATTATAAGCATTTATTAGGTAGGTAAACTGCTCGCTGGGTCGGGCACAGGCAAGGTACCCAGGTAAGATAACCCAGGTCAAGGCAATCGGCATTTTTGAACAGGGTGCTTAGCAGCGGTAACGCGGAGTTCCAGTCCCGCGGATCTCTGGTGCCACGGAATTTTTCAAAGGGAAAGACTTGCTGAATTCCTGACCTTGGCTTGCTTGGCCTTTTTCCCCCCCCTACGTTCGTACGTACGTATGTACATCCATCCCATATTGGCGGCAAGCTCATCTTTTGCGGATCCCGTGGGTATCTATCCTAGCACACCATCATGACTTTTCCTAATCAGCCGATGCGATCCTTCAAAGCAGAAAATAACTTGCGAGACTTCCACTGCGCCGCTCACCGGCATTTGGTAGTTCCCTTTGATGCCATTGCTATACAGTCAATATTGGATAGCCCCTTGGCCCAGGTGGTAGGTTCAGAAGAGCCCAAACCAACTGGATCCACGAAGTGCCGCTAGAGAAGTCCTCTGGCAGGGGTTCAACTAGATCATATCATTGTTTACATGGCTCTCGACCGGGACGACTGGGTATCTTGACCATGTTTTCCGGTGCCCGGCGACGGCGACGGGCCGCTAGGAATAGATTCCCGGAAAAGTCCACTAGACCATGTTACTTGATCCATTATTATACAGGCCCGAGGACGAAGGACATACCCTAGAATATGTAAGGGCGCCGTTGGTGATTCTGCAGCGACCCGACAATACAGAACCCACCTTTCCCCGATTAGAACAAGGAACCATACTGGACTAGCTGAACATAACGTTTCTACCACGTACGTATATCCGTTATGGTATACAGCCCAAGTGAGCCGAAGATGATGCGGAAATATCTCGAATGATGATACTAACCTTGGGTTAGAACCAGCAGACAGGGCCTACTTGCTCTGTAGTGGCTGCCGCGTGGGGCAGAAGCAGGGTAAAATTGTGGGCGGCGGTTCAGGGTCTGGAGAAGGTCAAGGTGTGGTGGGTGAATGGGAATTAGTATCGCATTCGCTTTCCTGCTTGCCCTGGTCACCTTGGCTGATGAAGCAGTGTAATTTCTACAAATAGGTAGGGTAACATTACAAAAGCACTACCAACGACAACATATTGGACCAGAGAATAGTGAATGCACACGGCTTGAAATTTCAATACAAGGGCCGCCGCAACAACAGCAAGCTCCTAACCCTCTCCTTCTCACCTCGTGCAGTCCCATGATCTACCTGCTGGTCGCTAGCGATCCGAGGACCCATTCAAGGGCGTCCCTGACCGACTCTGGCTTGTATCTACTGTGTAGGTGAATTTACCAATCCTGTGTCATTGAAGTTCAGTGCAGCATCGGTCCATGTCACACAGATGGAGTAATTTGACAGCGGCCCCAGGTAACAGACGGGTGGAAAGAGCTAGGAGTTGTCTGCATTTCCAAATCTAGATCTGGCCGCTCAAGTTGTGGTACTTGTTTCTGTACAACACCAAGCATTATTTTTTTTTTCTTTTAACGGCCGAGCCCAGACCCTGCCATTGATATATAGTGTTAGCTGTGTCCCCACGTATTACCGCAAAGGCATGTAGTTATGTTTGCAAGGCTGCCTGGTTTCAGTACTATCAATATAGGTAGGTTGTCAACCAACAAAGCTTCAACAATTCTAGCTCAGAACTTTCAATCTTTATTGGTTGGCCGCCCTAAAGAAAAGCATGGGGTGCAGGTGCTCTGTAGTGGGAGGGGAGGGGAGGAGAGGGGGGTCATGTCTACATACCAAATTAATCCCAGTAAGGGCATGCAATGTGAGCCTGCCTGCTGCAGCTGAGCTATGTATAGCTTTTTACGGCCCCCAAGCACTGCGCATGCACCAATACATGTACGTAGTAGTAGTAGTAGGTATCCACTTATGTATACATGCACCTACATGCAGCCCGAGAGTCCCTTGGTTTACGTAGTAGGTAGCCAGCAGAGCTGAATGTATTGTGACAGGTGTGAGGAGAGTGGCATTCAACGGCCACTGGCTAAGCTAATGCAGGGACGAGAGATGCGAGCTTCTTTCCATTTCCCCCAAGAATCGTATCTTGTACTTTTTTTTTTTTTTTTTTGTATCCCAGCGTCATCATTCTTGACGTCGATAACTCACTCTCCCGGAAGGTGGCGACAAGAGGGAGCCGTGGTAGTAGAGGCATTTGCAGAGCCACGAGCTTCGCCTCATACAATTGCCTCTTCAGAGCCGACCACCACGAAGCAGAACACCTAATCCTCATGATTAAACATTATGCCACATTTCATGTCCTTCATTCATGACTATACATACTATTCTTGAACCATCTGCTTTTAGGTACCATGCCATTAGAATCGTGCATGCGAGTACAATCATCATCCCGCCGTGTGATCACTGCCATCGCACAGCCTCCCCAAAAATTCCTATCGAACGTTCCGCATTATGACTCTTGAAGGAAGCACTATGAACTCGACCAAGTGGTGGTATGAAGATCCCAGCATGGGATCTTCACTAGGTATTTTCTATCCCCCGATGTCTTGGTCACTTCTGTCGCAGTATGATATGCTATGTCTCTCGCGGCAAGCCGGCGGCGAGCTACTCATCGTTTGGGTACCAGAGCCCCAATGTATGCATGTAAACTTCGACAGCGCCAACATGAATCCTCCGGGACGAGCATGCCACAAAGTATCCCTACGTATGGAACCAGTCCCAGCATTTTGGTTCATGGGTAAGCGACCGAGCTTTACGCAACCCAAGTCACCCAAGTCATGTCGACAACCCACTTATCCGCTACATCTTTTTCTGCCAGGAACTTTTCTCCAATCTGGAAAGCCCACATGACGCAAAGCCAGTGCCCATGCCTCCGAGTCCAGAGAGCCACCTGTCCAAGCTGCCCGGGCGGCTCTTGTCAACCCCCCCTCCCCGGGAGAAAAAAAACACCGAACCACATCTTGAGTTTTCCATTTGCACAATACCAAGAATATACCAAGTGGATCATACCCTAAATCCTAAGGAAATTGCCGTTGGGTGGCTTACAGCCTCTATGTGGTTTCGAAACTCGGCAATGGCAAATGCTCATTGGTGGCTAACCGCCATTATGCTAACAAGACGCAATCTCCAGCTGGGATCCTGCTATTGAGAAGAAGACTAGATTCCTAAGCAGGGACTACAACCAGCTTCTCTTGGGAAAATTCGGTACAGATTAGTCACACGGCATCCCCTAGCCTACCCAGTGTATCAAGTGAGAAGGAAGAGCCAATCACCAAAAACAGAGGACAGAGGCCTCGGGGGTCGACGGAAAAATGAACAACGATCCCAACCAGATCCTAGGCAGTCGCTTCGCTGCCTATGAACAATCATGAAGCCCGAGCCACATTCAGTCTATAACATCCCATCATAACGAACATGATGGCATCCAAGTATAAATACGGGCTCATCCGCCATTTAAGATGTGTATCTTTCGGAGATAAATCACTTCAGCTACTCTCTTCTGACGACTCTCCATCAGTCAATCGCATCTGAGCACTTAACGGCTATAGTATCCCATTGATTACTGTCGTGCCCGTCCCATCCCATCTCACTTAAACAAACAAAGGTGTGTAATGGACAAAATCTTCCTTTCCCCCTCAGGCATTTAAGTCAATACGGCAACTCATAACTATTTCATGACTTTGTGTCGTTAACACCAGAATAGATACCAGCGAGCCCAACCCCTATATAAAATACGCCACTCTGTCAAGCAGTCTTTGTGTGTACATCGCATCCATTTCTCGGTCAAAGAGAATTACGAGTGTACGGGACCGGCTGGCTTTGAGCCAAGTTTATCCGAATAAAGGGTCTACAAACCAGAAAATTCAGGAAAAAAGATTCATAGATTGGATCATCACCGATAAGATCACAAGATATCCTTTTCCGCGGCGCCAACCACAACATCTACACAATAAAGCAACAGTCACGAAGCAAGACATCATGCCTGACTCAGGATCCAGCAAAAAGGGAGACAAGAGCTCCCGTGGCAAAGGCGGCAAGAAGGATTCAAGCTCGAGCGGTGGCAGAAAGTCTCGCGAGAATTCCGCTGAACAGGAGCAAACCGAGGAAGAAATTCGGAGGGGGAGAAGCCGCACTGGCTACAACTAAGTTTGACGCTTTCCATTTTAAGAACCCTCCTGGGAAATGGCATGGCAGTAATGGATAAGGCATGGGAATGATGTTTCTTGCATCTGTGATACTATATTTCCTTGTATTCTTTACATCTTAGATGGGTTTGGTCCCTGGGTCCCACGACGGAGTGGTGTTTTTGCATAGATCATTTCCTTTATTGCAATTTTTATTATCTGGGTATCTCGCTTTGTATTTTATCTATGTCTTTGAATTATATCCTGCTCATGCAAAGATGCATGAGGCCATTGAGATTTGGCACTACAACACTCCAAGTAGAATCTAGAAACGACTGATATTGCCACCACACTCCGTGGTAGAACTGCCCGCACAAATCATTATACACCCCAATCGATATTCTTCAACGGCTTTCTCAACGGCATATTCACTTTAAAGGGCTCATTAGTGACGGGCTCAAACAGTGACAGCCACCAATGACAACAAGGAAATTAGAAGAAATAATACTAACTCCCGCAATATCGACACGACAAGGTCGTCGACTTGTCCCAGGCCCGCCGGCACTGGCAAACCCAGCACGTTGAAGCATCCCGGCGCTCAATAACTTCGCCGGGATAATGCCACTGGCGGGCGAGACCGCAGGGGACGCAGTAGCGGCGCAAAAAGGACGCCGGCGCCGTGGCGGGGCGAAAGGGGTCGCGCGCCAGCTGCTCGGCGGCAAACTCGCCCACGGGCAGCACGCGGAAACAGCAAAAACACCCGAGGCGCGGCTGCATGTCTGTCCATGTCGCCGCCGTCGCTGTGTCCCGCATCTGCTGTCGTGGTGGCGGACGGCGGCCAAAGTTGTGTGTTCCGTCCTTTTCCGCGCGCATCACGAGGCTGATTTTGCTGGCTTCCGAGGCCAGTTGGGGATCAATGATGCGTTGTAGGGTCTTGCTCAGGGTATGTAGCAGTAGCAGGGTCTCGTAGGGCAGGTGTCTTGCGATCATGTTGACAACCTCTTGGGGAAGGGTATAGAGACGACTTTTCCCCGGGCTGCGCTGGGTATCGTTTACGCTCAAGTGGTGCAGGATAATTGCTCGAAATGCGTCGTCTTGAGACTTGTTCTGCACGTTGGCTTGTGGCGGCGTTTTTTGTACAGGGCCTATGGATCTTGCGATGCGGCCTTGACACTTGGGACAGTTTGGCCCATGACGACAGGCTGTCGAGATTGCCATCTTGACTAGTTTGCGATGACGGTATTAGTCGAGCCTTTATCAGCAAATTAAGTGACCCAGAAAACAGTGAAATCCAGGGAGCAAAAATCTATAGTGATGCGGGCGATGCGACATAAGAAGAATCGTGTTCGGGGCAACTGAGTAACTGTTTCGACTTTTCTCCTAACAAACCGTCCCAGCGGTCGAGTTTATACTGCTCCTCAAGACAAAGGAAAAGTGCGTCCTGTATGTAGCCTCGGCGCACGATACGAAACAGCCTCCAACGGTTGGCTGCAGAAGTCTACAACATGCATCATGTAAAAGTCCGAAATATGAATCCAATATGCAAGGTCTTGATCTACACCAAGGCCTAACTAGCACCCTTCTATGATTTGGAATTACAAGAACCCTGTCCATTGGTATGCCGGCAGTTTGTGATTGATTGATTGATTCTTCTTCTTCCTTGTGCAGATTGTGGTGTTCTTTCACACCGTCTTCTGTTGTCGCATTTCATTTCAACCAAATGCTCGGGTCATTCAGCGGGGCTGCGTGCATCTCAATCTTGGCACAGGGTAACTGGTGATTCTTGCCAGTTTGCATCAATGAAAATTGGATCTGGTCAATGGTGAGGTTGAATTTGTCATGTTGTACACAACTTGGCACTGCAAATTAATGTTCTAGAAAAGATGCAAACTTGTTCCACAAAGAGGCACCTGATCAAGATTTCATGCAAGCTGCCGTGCAGCGATCAATCTGCTGGCAGAGATCCCATTGGCCGAACCCTCTTGGTCGCAACGAGGCCATGGCAGGCATCTTCCAAGATCGTTCATCATATATTGAAATGAGGGCTCTAATTCCCATGGCCACTTCAACAGAATAAGCCGGTCAACTGATTGTATTAGAGCGTGGTAGTACACTATTGCCGCTCCATGCTGCACCAGACATTGTGTGTCTCACGTCAAAATCCTTTTATGATATCTCATGAAAGCATATGATATGATTATTCAACTGTTGTCATTGGTAGAAAATGCATCTTCACAATGATGAAGCAGAAATGCCTCCCAGCTCGCGTGCAAGGAACAAGAGTGTCTCGAGTGTTTGCCATATCGACAGGGATGCCCAATTGATCACACTTTGGTGGAGCAAATGGGATATTATTGCAATTCCCGAGAGAATGGTAACGAGCTCTACGTGTTTGTTGACAATGCATTTCGGGATCTAGCCAGACGATCCATCCAGGGTACTGCCATACCGGTGTGGGTCTTTTGTGATTTGCGCGCTCCTTCGATCACCCAGGTTAGGTAAGTGGTTCGTAGTTGTTGGTTCTGGAAGAAGAGGGGGGCTAGTAGATGGCTACACTATATAGGATGCATCCAGATTAGTATGTAAGGTAGGTAGGCATCTGTAGCTTTACAGTCATATAATGACAAATGCGTTGCTGATAACTACCTGGTCACCAGTATCGCTTGTTATTATTAGCTTTGCCGCTCGACTGCATACAGTCTATCACCAACTGAGTGGCGCAATCAGGGCGATTGATTCCGTCTACTCGTCGGTCCAATATTTCTCAGTCTTCATGGCTTTATCCAATCTGCTTATCTTGTTTGAAAAATCATGTAACCAGATAGTTGTTACATGTTGTCAAAATGGACGGTTGCACCTGAGACTGATTTGGTCGTTGCCATCGTGGTTGGCCCCCCCTAGAGTATGTAAGGGAGCATACTAGGTACAAGCCTGTGTTGCAATTAAACCCAAGTCACAAGCATGGCATGTCTTATTGGTCCTATATGGTGTTTGTTTAGATATATAAAACATTTGACCAAGTCCATCGGGCAGACACGTGCGATCTAAATAACTACAAGTAAATTTGTATTTACCTACTCCTTGCATACTCGCTGATGGATGCATCGTACGATCTCAGCCCATCCAATGGCAGTCCATCATTCTTGACCTGAACCCACTTGAGATTACAGCCCCGAATACATTTTCGCCTTGACGGCTTCATGAATACTGCTGCCTTGTTTCTCACCAGGAAGCTGAAAGTCGTAGTAGTAAGTCCAGCCTGATTCCATCAGACGTTGGTTAGATGGACCATACGATGTACTATAGTATATCGGACACACAAGCATACAGGTATGTGGCGCTTGTAGTCCCTGAACCTTAGTGCATTGCTTAGGCTCGCGCTAGAATGTCTAGTGCATTCTAGAAAGGAAAAGGTTCGCTATAGCATGTGGATCATGTTATATACTCGCCGCGTCTTGTCATGGCTTCAACTCGTCATCCATCAACTACGGAATGCCGTGTCTATTGAGCGTATTTGAAATCACGTTTTGGACCTGGTGGTGACTCATATGTATCTGGACAGATGACGGTTGGTTTTGCCTCTCAATGGGACAGTGCTGTAGGTAAATATCAAGGCTGTCGGATTACTACTACGGAGTAGCGCCCTGTCGGAGTTCGGCCTCGGAATGGGATAAGAGATAAGAAAGGACCTGCCAATTGGCAGCAGTGAAAGTGTGAAACGAGCGCCTCTGTGGCTGATCTGGCAATCGATTTCCGATGTCTGGCATATCTTGACCAGGATACCATTGGCCCAGGTCACGCTGTGCCGTTCTGACGTATATTCTACTCATGAGTTGTCCCCCCCAGACCCCCGTATCAAACGCTCCGCAGAGGCTACGTACGGTACACACGGCCGAGTCTACTCCGTAGGTATGTATGTACATTGCTTACTCCAGGCCGACGCCGACGCATACATAATACGGCCCTGCCATCAATGCGACGGGAGCCTTACCTACCTCGAAGCAAAACAAGAAAAAAAGACATAGAGTCATTCATTTGGTCGGACTGAGGCCATTCCGAGCGATGCCGAGCTGACGGACTGAAGCAGCATTTGACAAGACTTTAAGGTCTTTGTAATAAACTGAAATTTACCTTTATTTCCTTCTCTTGCTTCCCTCAAACCTTTTCCCCAGAGCTCAGCTTTGTTTGTTTTTTTCTCGTGCAAAGTGATTGCTTTGGATCGAGCTCGTAACCATCAGGATGGACGACCACGAGCAAGACTACGATCAAGACTCTACGGAGCAAACGCCGCTGGTGCAAAATGGCCAGGTCGGACGCAATAACAACAACACCCGGCATCAGCGTCGCCCGCCGCACCGGCCCATGCTGTCGGTGGCATCGATTGCCTCGATTGCCAGCGTCAACGTGCCCAAGACGCACAATGGCAACACCATTGTCTTCATCTTTTGCGGGATTCTACTGATCGTCTCGTGCGCCGATGGCTTTGCCAACATTCCGTTGACCAAGATCGTCGAAAACTTTCTCTGCGACCAGTACTACGAGGAGGCCCACGGTATCCGGGCGGGCGGCCCCGATCTGGTCGTGGATCCCCGGTGCAAGATCCCCGAGATCCAGAGCAAGATGGCCATCATTTTTGCGACGGTTGAGGCATGCAACGCTGTCGTCGGCTCACTTGCTGCGCTTCCGTGGGGTTTCGCTGCAGACCGGTATGTACAAAAATGCGAGGGCCTCTGGGATGGACTCTACTCCTCGCAAGCCAAATATAAGTTCCCCCATCATACTGACAGGGCGTATAGACTTGGTCGGAGGCTTGTGGCCACAATAGCCCTACTCGGGTTGGCCATGTCGGTTCTCTGGATCATGGCGATACTGTATTTTTTGCAAACCTTTACCGTGACCCTGGCTGCTACAACAAGCCTATGGCGTGTTGTCGGTGGCGGCTCGGCTGTCCTGGTGGCCATACTTCTCAGCATGATATCCGACGTGATACCCGAGGACCAGCGAGCCACGGCCTTTATGCGCATCCACGTGAGCAGCATGATCGGCAGTCTGGTCTCCCCAGCGCTCTCGTCGGCCATGTTGCGCGTGGCTGGTCCTTGGCCCGTCATGTTTGTGGCCGTGGGCTGCATTTTAGCCGGAGCCGTCGCCTTCATGTTTGTACCGGAGACGATGCAGCACAAGCCGAGCGAGTCTGCCGAGCAGCCGCACAGCGACGACAGCCCACAGGGCATTAGAGGCCATCTAGATCATGCGGCCAAGCAGCTGCGGCATTCAATGTCCATGTTCAAATCGGCTTCACTCATCATCCTTCTGCTGACCTGTCTCACCACAAATCCTATCGCGGGATCCGTCTCGCAGTTTCTTGTCCAGTTCGTGTCAAAGCGCTACGAGATCCCCATCGAGTCAACGGGCTACGTGCAATCGGGATACGGCATCTTTCAAATCATCCACGCTCTCCTCCTCCTCCCGTGGATCTCCAGATTTCTTCTAAGAGACAAGACCCCTAGTTTTCTCCGGATGCCAAACGAACAAGTGCGTGACTTGGCATTAGCAAGGTGGTCCTTTGGGATTTTGGGTTTTGCCTTTTTCATCATGACGATTGCGCCCACATTGTGGATGTTCATCGCCGGGCTCTGCATCTTGGCGCTTGGTTCGGCTGCGACATCTCTTACCCGCAGTCTGATGAGCTTGTATGTGGATCAACAACATCGATCCCGGCTGTTCAGTCTCGTCGGCATTGTGGACACGGTCGGGGGGCTGTACGGTCCGCCAATGTTGGCTGGTCTGTTTTCCCTAGGAATGAAACAAGGCGGAGTGTGGATTGGGCTTCCGTATTTGGGAGTCATGGTCATTGCTGTGCTTGTCGTAATACTGATGCTCTTCATCAGGGTGCCCAAGCAGAATATAGAGGAGCGAGACACATCTGAAGAAGGGAGAACTCATCAAGACTGATCCGGCAGGCCGATCAGTAATTTGTACATCAATCATGAACCCGCTCAGTAGACATTCATATCTAGATTGTATAAATGTCATCACTACTTACTCCTTGGAAACCTCGATACGGCAATAGTCACTTGGATTGCGACGGCTCATTGACAAAGACCATTCAAGGTCTACAGGAATTATGCTGCAACAGAAATGATCAATACGCCCAGAGCTGTTACGCGGTCAAGAGCTTTCCTTTCTGTTTATTGGAACATGCAGTTTCTATGTATCTTCATTTATCACCGCGGACCTGTCATGGAGAGATCTATGTCAGGAGGTCCTGTGATAGACTGAAGCGCCAGGGTAAGCAAAGTGCTATATCGACGGCATAATACAAGACGTAGCTGTTTACTAGGGCAAACGATAAAAAGCGGAGAAGAGTAAAGGAGAGCTTCACCTTGTCAGAGTTCAATACTTGAGCAGAAAGGCAAACTGTAATTCCTTTAAAAATTCTTTGAATCGGCATAGATGAGCGCGAGGTTCTGCGGGGTACATGATGAGTACCACCAATGATGCTGATATTCGAACACACAGCCCCGCATTTTACGTCTTGGGTGATGATGATGGTGATGATCACCAGCTGCGGGCGTTTTATTATTTGAAGTTGTCAATGAAAACTATGGCCTTCTCGGGCAAGTAAGGGCCGGTAATCTTCCGACTCTGTCGAGAGAACCAATACATACTCTCATCTAGAACCAGAAATGTTGAACACAGTCATGTAATGTCGTAGCCAAGAGGCACGATATCTTCTGAGCCGTCAACATGCAGCTATCGCTTTCGAATATACTACATTTCTTTACTGCATATCTCTCGCCCGTGGTCGCCGCTACGAATGACTTGCCAATCACCCACATTACTGCGAGAAAACCCACCTTTGGCTCAGGCTCCTTCCAAAACCCAGGAGCGCGAGTGAGACCAAAGTTCAGATACTGGATCCCTGATGCTTCGGTCGAAGCTGATGTGATATCTCAAGATGTGAAACAAGCCAAAGAGGCTGGCATGGGTGGTCTCGAACTGCTGGGATACCACTTATATGGAGGACCACCATCAAATGGGGCTGGAAGGGGAAAGTTCGCCCCGGTGGATTGGGCCGAATATGGCTTTGGAGGGGAGAGGTGGTGTATGCAAAACCATCGCGCGCGGAACAGATTCAACAAAGCTAATAAAAGTTGTAGATGAGACATTTCGATCATTCGCCGAAGCAATCAAAAACAACAGCCTGGTCATGGACTTTGCTATTGGGCCGAATCAGGGGACTGGCGTGCCGGCACCCGACGATGACGAGGGTCTCATGTGGGATATCTATATCGACAATCAATCTGTCCCGCTGGGTGGCTCGTTCAATGGCACCCTGCCTGGCTGGGGGCGCGGGACTCTCTTGGCTGCCGTGACAGGTTTGGAGATCAACACTACCAACATTACGGCCGCAAACAAATTACAACCAGACCCTGAAGGCCTTCCCGGAGACTACTATCTTAGCCGTACTCAGATCACATTGTCGAACTCCAGTCTCATTGATGTGACAAACAAAGTCGACGATCAGGGACAGATAAGCCTCGAGTTCCCTACCAGTGAGACTACAGCAAGTGGTTACAACATCTTTGCCATCTACGTTGCTTTGTCCGGCTATCGTGCCCAACAGGGACCCGAGGGACTGGGCGGCCCCCAAACCACACCCGAGTCTTGGCTCCAGAATGGGTCCTGGGCTGTAGACCATTTTTCCGCACGAGGTGCAAAATTGACCACGGACTTCTGGAGCAATACATTCTTCAAAATGGAACACGAGAGCTACTCAGAGAAATCGGTAGCTATGCTTGGGAAGACAGTATTGAAATTGTCTCCAACGTGTACTGGACCCGCAATCTTTCAGCAAGTTTCCTAGCAGACCATGGATATGACATTTCCAAATGGCTGCCAATATTATTCCATCGCAATGGTAAGAGCTCTAATAACCCTGCCGTGTGGTGGGTGACGGACGAGCCAGATGGGGGAAATAGCCACATAGCCGATTATCGCTCGACTCTTGCAGGCCTCTATCGCGAATATCTCACGGCTTTGAATGATTGGGCGCGTGATTACCTGGGCCTTGGTTTTTCAGCGCAAATCTCTTATAACCTGCCCATGGACATGCTGGCCAGCGTGCCGTGGGTGAGCGTACCCGAGACAGAGTCGCTAGATTTCAGTGATCTTATTGATGGCTATCGACAATATTCGGGTCCAGTGTATTTGGCAGGACACGGCATTGTTTCTTCAGAATGTGGAGCTGTCAGAGGCGAAGGGTTTAGCCAGACCTTGCCCGAGCTATTGTGGCATGTCAAACGATCCTACGCAGGAGGCGTCAACCAGTTTGTTTTCCATGGCTTTCCATACTCTGGGTACTACGGGAACACGACCTGGCCGGGCTTCACAACGTTTAATTATCAATACTCCGACATGCACGGACCGTACCAGCCAGGTTGGCAGTATTACAGGGAATACATGGACTTTGTGGGACGAAACAATTTCGTGCTTCAATCTGGAAGGCCCAAGATTGACATTGCCTTTTGGCAGAAGAAGACAACGTATCCTGGACATGTTGAACTGAGGACTTACCCGACAACCGACTTGGAGTCAGTCGGGTACACCTATCAGTATCTAAGCCCGGATGACTTGTTTCTTGCTACTGTGGAGGATTCCGTGCTGGCGCCCAATGCTCAAGGATTCAAAGCTCTTGTCCTCCAGGCCAATGATTCCTTGACCGTTGACGGCACGACCAAATTGCTGGAATTTGGCCAGGCTGGGCTACCCATCATCTTTGCTGGCGGTGTACCCTCAAGCTACGTGGGTACATTCGGGCCTGACGAGATCCAGCAGGCTAATGAGAATCTCCAAGAATTGGCAAATCTTCCCAATTCTCACATCACTAGCTCTCTCGAGGTCGGGTCAGCTTTGGCAGACATTGGCATTGAGCCCCTGACTAGGATTTCGTCCAATGGAACCTGGTACACACAATGGCACTGGGATCCGGACAATAGGGTGGACTACATATTTGTGTACAGTGATGCTATGCATACGCCGCAAGGCGAAGGCGAGACGGTGGGGACGATCGAGTTCGAGTCAACCGGTATCCCGTACGAGTACGATGCGTGGACAGGCGATCAGCGGCCAATCATGCAATACAAGCGATTGGCCAATACCACCCTAATTCCATTCCAGCTGGCTGGGAATCAGTCAAAAATCATTGCTTTTCATCCAAGGACCACTCAGGATACTTCGAGGTATCAAGCATCGTGGGAGTTTGGAGATCAAGAATACCCCTATATAAACTCGTCTACATTTCCAGAGCTCGGCAGATATCCTCCTACAATCAACACCACCTTGTCGCCGAGTCGGTGTGACAGCTTTGAACTACAAAACTGGACTCTAATCGTCGAACATTGGGAGGCTCCCATAGACCTATACAATTATACTGGCGGTGCATACCGATACAACACATCACACGAGCTCGAAAGCCTGCAGTCATGGCAAGAGATCCCCGGTTTGCAAAACGTGTCAGGTATTGGTTATTACAGTGCCAGCTTTCATTGGCCACCATCGCAATGTATCAACCATAGCGACATCAGTGGAGCCATGATTGATTTTGGCCATGTTTATCACACTTTGCAAGCTTCGGTCAATGGACGGCGGCTACCAGCCATGGATGTCACGGCGCCCACTGCCGATTTGAGATTTTCACTCGAGGACGGGAGCAATGTAGTCGAGGCGGTAGTTTCAACACCACTCGGGAACACGTTGGGGACAATCTGGAGCAAACTCCAAAGTTCAGGGGAGGGTCCAGCAAGCCCAGACGCCGGAACTGTAAACAAACCTCGAGTAGGTCAGTACGGACTTAAGCAGCAAGTAAAGATCGTGCCTTATCATAGCAATGCCCTCTGGCTTTGATGCACTTCGGAGGAAAACTAAAAAGGGACCTGAAGAATCGATGCATCTTGTTGCCATAATATAATAAATGACAGCATGACCTCGTACGAAGGATGCACAGGATCTAAACGAACTTTGGACGAGCCATATACTCGTATTCCATTTCTAGTCCTTCAATTAGCCGAAGAACATAAGACGCCAAATTGACTCACCGACTCCTTCCTTGGGAATGATTGTTTGTTTCGATTAACAGCATCAATTCCCTGTTCTGATTTGTCATTTTCAGGGGGCCGGGTATTATGGCCCAATGGATCTGCTTCAAGTAAGTGTCCACCAAGAGGGCAATTTCTGGGTACGGTAATGACATGCTATTCGCGGTCTTCCCTGATCTGCGTCCTCTCGGCTGTCAGACAATAATGCGACGGCATCATTTCCTCCTCGGAATAACCTATCAACAGATAGATCATTGTTCAAGGTAGTCTCGCATCTTGGAAACTTGGAAGAGGCTCAGCCACCAAACATGTGAATGATAAGTGCAGTCGAGAATGATGCCATATAGTCCCCAACTCTCGAGCAAGAGTAGAGTTATAATGGCGATGTCCGACAGGATCGTCGTAGAAGCCTCGGCGCGCGGAGCTCAGCGGCTGACACCTTTGGGTATGCCACACCTTTACGGAGACCTGGGCCCCTTTTGATGAAAGAGACCACCGGGAAACATCCGACTGGGTTTCCTGCCCTTTGTTGATATGTTCTTGATAATTTCAATGGACTGGCTCCTAAGGCACAGCAGCTTCGGCGATTGACAGGTTGAGAATAGAGTTTGGCTGCCTCTTTTCTTCCCCCCGCAAAGTCCCGAGGATGAAGTGAGGGTCTTGCGTGTGTAGGCAAAGATACACGATATTGGGAAATTGCAAATCCCCAAAACGCTGGTTCCCCAGAACCTGCAGGCTGTATTCCGTCGGAATGATCCGCGGGGACAGGATTTTAGAGGTTGAAATGTAAGATGCAGGAGTATGTCACGAGTCTCGACTTGGTCACGATGGTGGCTTCAGGAAGTTGACTCGTACTTCTCCCACTGAGGCTACGCCACAACAGAGGGGAAACAGATTATGTGCGGCATATTCTTGACATTTTCCTGCGTCGTTCGCAATGAGGAAGTTGGTTGCAATAGGTTGGGTGTGCTGAGATTTATGTTATTGGACAGTCAAGCCACACTTATACCTGCAAAGATCTGCAGCTGCCAAATGTATGCAATGGGGGAAAGAGGAGAGACCAACGATTTGCCACCACTGTGGCGCAAACAATGGCTGCCCGCCCTTTCTTTTGGACGCAAGGAGCAGCAGCCAACGGTCATATCGTCTTAGGGCCAATAGAGTTCTTCGATCCTTACATGCAATGGACCGATTCATTTTCTTGTCGAGCATTTTTGTCGCCCCCAAGGCGTCTCCCCGCCCCTGGCCGTTTCTTGAGAACAGCCGTTGCGTAACACGCATTCAGGGTCCTCCCTCCACCCAGGCGACGCCAAGCCCATTTGCATGCCCGACCTATCTTCGGTGAGTATAGTTTAAATAAACGGTATGTAATCATGTTTGTCACTCTGTCGATGATCTAGAAGGCTTCTAGAAGGGTGTTTCTTGGCATGTCGACTGCATCTCTGGCCAACCACACGGCCAGGACTACCTATGCCATCTCATCTGTGCCGCTAGGATTGACAGCGGAAGCAGGATCCGTCAATATCAAACCAGGTTTGACAAGATTGAGTAATGGCCAATCTGCTACGTGACATTGCTTTTTCCGTTCCTCTCTTGGGATTGCTACTCCCTCCATCAACAATAAGCTGTGTGCTACGAAACATGTGATACTTCAAGTAAGATTGACAATGACATGTGGACCATCGCCAATTGGATTACACAATTGGCTCGAATGCGATACACTTCCAGGTGCATCCATGAATGGACCACGAGGAGGCTTAATGTCAGGGCCCCCCAAAAAGTACGGTGCATGTATTGACATTGCCGAATCAGTTATATGCATCTCATTGTTGACAAGCCACTCATGGCTACCTGTTTTCCTGTGAATACTCACGTTGGAGACGAAAAGGACCACGCGACTATAAGATACATGGATTTCTTCTCTACGATCTCATCTTGTTTATCGGTTCATATTACAATGGATCATTTCACTCGTTATCTCCCATCTTTAGTCAATAAGAAAATCAGCTGCCCAACAATACGTGTAAATCAACCATCCTATGCGACCTCTACAGCTGGCCTTTGAGCCTCGACACCAATGGCGTCCTCGCAAAACACAACAAGTGACACGAATCATGGCACCAAGTTAGCTCTTCTCCTTTTTATGCTTATGGATGCGTGTCTCCTTCAACTAAAAACGCTCTAATACTTTGCAGCCACAGCGTCACCGACGAGCCGTCGACCGCCAGCCTGCAACGAGAGAACCCAGAAGCCAGCGACAATGATTTGATCAATCTTCGGCTTGCAGCATTTCTGAACGAATCCATGGAACACGGAAACCGTAACGTCATGTTACCGGATCAGACTGCGGATCCATCAGTCACGATCAAGAAGGCCGAGGCTTCCATGGCCAAGAAGCTTCAAGCTATACTCGGCTGCTGCAACATTCAATGAGGTTTATTGCTGAAGTTGTGAAGAGATATCTATAGACCAATGTTTTAGAGTCTACACAAATATTTGGTATGGCTTGCCTTTTTTCCGAGGTTAGGACATCCATTGTTGTAGAGACCAGAGACAAGCATACTTGGAAGCAAGCGTACATAGGACTTTGTAAATTAACATGATTGAAAACCCTTAGAGAAAACATCAAATCAAGACATCACCTTTCATAGCGACATCTTATAATCAACTTTTGGTATTGTCGTGATAATAGCAGCGATTAGACATAGACTCGGGATTGTGTAGAAGACTTCAGTCTGTGTCTTTCCCTTGTCGATCATTGTCGATTATCACCCAAAATCATCAAACGGGACAAATTCGGAATGAAAATTCTTGGCACTGAGCCGGGCATAATTCGAGTATGTCGTTCAACCACCAATGTGTGTGTGTGTGTGTGTGTGTGTGTGTATGTGTGGAGTGTTGGCTTTTGCGTTGGCGTTTACGTGAACCGCCTTTGCATCAGCCCAACAACCCTCACGTCGTGAAACGGCCCCATTGTGTGGCTCCGTGAGTCTGGTAGTAACCGTTACTGACCGATCTATTTTGTTACATCTGACCGATCTATTTTGTTACATTTTTCTTTTCACCCTTTTCGCTTTTGTGACTGACCGGTCCCGTCCAAAGTAACCGCGATGCCGCCCAACGAGGCTCGTGAATCAGATAAGGCTGGCCTAGTATGCCATCTGTCTGTCTGTCTGTCTGCTGTCGCTGGTTACACAGGCTATGATATGCGGGGGAAGAAATCTCACGGAGTACAGTACCAAAAGTACGAAAAGCCATGAAACCGTTAACCGGTGAAGAGATTTGGGCACGTCATTTTCAAAACGTCCAACCCCAACCCACCCCCCACGTTGCATCGTTCGATTGCTTCCCCGATTTCCGATCGCCCTTTTTGCTTTCTTTTTTATTTATTTGATTCTTTTCTACTGAACACGTAGATCGATCATCCTCACCCCCTGCTGTCGAAACAAAAGATGTTTGCCCAACATGAAGTCACGCCGCACAAAGACACTCAGTCAGATCATACCGAAGGAAGTGACATGGTTTGCGAATTTAACTGCTAATGTTATAGAATGAACAATCCCTGAACTAGAAATAGTTGCCATATGCAAGTATTCCCATACCGGTCGTGAAAGGCAATGAATATATTGATTGGCCATTGACCTTTAGATGTGGCCGCATGTTGAGGCCCAACGGTGAGAGGTTATAGAAGTAGCACGAATGCCACGTTCATTCCCTTGTATCAAGAAACAAAGACAAATTGTTCTGCAAATAAAATTCCATTCCATTCCATTTCATCCCATCCAATCCATCAATGTCGCGGGATCGGCATACGGCGCACCACCCTCTCGGGTAATCCCAAGGCCTTGGTATGGATGCGAAGCCCACCTACCTACGATATACTGGCCTCTTGAATGCAGTGTACCACGCGGCGACGTGTTGATTGATTTCCATCAAACCCAACTCCGAACAGGGCGTGCACATCATTGGAGAGACCAAAGATCTCAAAAATGACTAGATTTTGTGCGAGCATTCATCATGCCACCTTTTTTTTTTTTTTTTTGTCCTTTCTTTCGGTGAGAGACCTTGCCGGGCGGCTATTACAACTCTTGACTGCTGTTGCATCGAATGGCAATGAAAAGTACTGAACATTCAGCTGATTTGCATACCAGTTAACCTATCCCATGAACATCTACGCAAAGTATCGGCCGGCGCCATATTGCATGAGCCAGATAAGGGGGTAGCCTCACGAGATACTATGCGTCCACCGGTCGGAGTTGCATTTTTATTTTAGAATGATCGTCCTGTTCTTCTTCTCCTCTTTGATTGATCACATGGCACTTCTCCCGCTTCGGCGGGCTGACATTTTTCACCCCCTGGACGATCTCTACAGGCCACCACGTATAGGGGGTGTACATTCCGTTGAAAAGGTAAGCCGAGTCGGGGGGAGAGAGGGGGAGAGAGAAAGAGAGAGGAGTCGAAGCCCAACTACACCCTCATGCTCGAATGACATATCCATCGCTAAGCGTTCCGTTCTATTGGCAACGAATCAAAACAGATCATCTGCCTCGAGTTTTTATAATTAAAAGAAAAATATGCCATTTTTCTTCCAAACCGACCCCCTGGTTATGATATTTTATCATTTCCCACACACACCGAAAAGATGGAAACTGAATGGCCATGGGAGCTGCCGCTCTTGCATGGCTGCCTTCTCCTAGAGGAAGAAAAGGACGAGGAGGGTAAGGGAAGAAGCAGGCAAATACCGAGATGAACTCCTAATCGCTGGGGGGAAAAATGTGGCAACAGGCGCGACATCGGGGTGTTCCTTAGCTGGCTTACTCCTGTTGAGCAAGCGAGCGAGCGCGCCCCGGCCCGTCTAAAGGATCATCCAAAGGGAGAAAAAAAAAAGGACTGGGCTACGTTGCTTTCGCAACAAACTCTGCCCGACCGATCGATCTACCACTGGACAATTCTTTTGACTTGCCACGCTTTTGAGGCCTGAGGCTCATCGTGAGCCAAAAAGTCTCTCCCTACGTGGCATCTGTTGAGTCGATTATTGTTCGGGAATTCCCCTTTTCAGCACAACAGCCGGCATTGGGGATGAGGCATCTGTGGGAAAGCGGCCAGGTGTGGGCGGGCGGATATATGATGTCCTCGAACCGTCCAGATCAAACTCGAGTTGATCGCCTCAGAGTCTGATCAGATACTCTCTCTCGAGTACTCTGGTTATACTGTGCCCTCTGAACATCCACGCATCCACAATGACCGACACCGAGGACGCCGCCTTGTAGGTTTGCCCACACGATCCTCACTGAGATATTCATCTGACCAATATAGAAGGGCCCAGAAGGAAGACCTGAGAGCCCAAAGATTACAGATATTCATGAGTGAACCACTCTCTCATGGAAATCGCAATGTGATGCTCTCAGATCAGACAACCGATTCGAAGACGGCGGTTAAGAAGTCCAGAAACAAGACAAGAAAACAGCTAGATTCCATGAAACATCTGGATTCGATCTAGCTTTCTTTGACTGTATTAATAGGTAAGTTTCTCATGTCCAGCACCATTGAATAGTGACTGATACAACTCTACCCTACTTAGAGAGTGGGCAGACCACTTTGGTTTGAAATAATGTTGTTACTACGATCTACTAGAGGCAAGACGGCATCGCAAGAGCAAGACGAAGCAATCCCACGCAAGAGATACCCCCAAAAACAGTTTTACACGATTGGCTTGGAAGACTAAATTCTCGATACCCATGTTTCGAGGGAGATTTTCAGTCACTGAATCTAGACGTATTGCACATTCAATAAACAAAAGCCCTCCGAATTTATTTTCTTCTTCTTTGGACCAAAAAGCCAAGAGCAGTGTGATCCAATGAATGTCAGCCCTACAAACGCCAGTATATATGCACATGATAAATACACATGCCCCTTCTCTTATCTGAGGGGTTCTCCCGATGCTTCTCGGTAGCTAGCATCGGTGCTCATGTCCTTTACGCCTTAGCGGTTGGACATGCGTTGTTTCAACAGGAGGAACCACTTGTACATTCCTGACTCTCCCCCTTGGAACTTTTCTCTTTCTTTCTTTTTTCCCCCTCTTTTCCCTCCATATCCAACATGTCAGATATATACAAGTCGCTACCTCGTCCGTTCGTCCCCGCCGCCCGCCACCGGGGGCCGCTGGCTCCTGAAGCCACCAATACGCTCAGCGCGGCCCAACTTTTCCTCCTCGCGGCGGATGGCCTCGGGGTCCTTTTGCGGCAGGCCCCACCACTCGCGGTGGAACTTTTCCTGCTCAAGCTTGCGTCGCTCCTTGCGCTCGCGCTCCTTGGCCCGCGCCATGCGGCCGGCGAACCACTCCTCGCGCGCCCGGTCGTGCTCGGCCTGTGTTGCGTGCGCCGCCATGCACGAGTTCATGGCCAGCGTGAGTTGACGGCAGGCAAACGATACTGTAAACGTGTGTTGCTTGGCGCACTCGGCAAAAGCTATTTCCCCAGAGCGTACGGTCAGCCTCTTGATGTTCTGGCCCAGGTTCCCTCTGGTTCGGGGCGGACATGTAAAGGTATTGGAAATGAAAGAAGTCTGAGTTCGGTCGAAGGGAATCAAAACATTTGAGTGTTGGGGAAGGGCAGCGCAATAAGGGCCTCCCCCCAGCTAGAACATACCTCTGACCTCGTCGGCACAAGCCCTCCGTACCCTCTGGTTGAACACCTCGCGCACCTGTGCTTCTTGGCTTGCGGAAAGTGGCAATGGATTCCGTGAAGGCATAGCCATGTTCTCAGTGCCATTGCCACTGCTGCTGCTGGCACCTGCGCCTGTCGAAGGGGAGGCCATGGTCGCCGCCGCTGTCAATGGTTGCTGAGCCCCCGGCGAGCTCCGGCTCGCGATTGGCTCGAGATCTAGCAGAGCTTCTTTGCTCTTGAGTGGGGAGGCGAGCAGAGAGGTGCCGGTGTCGTGATTTTGCAGGCAAAGGTAGCAAAGAAAATCGTTGCTCAGGAAATTGACCTTTTACAAATTGTCGTGAGATATCGCGGAGCTTTTTCGAAGCTAGGTTCGGTAGGTAGGTATGAATGGTCAATCGGACGAGCGAGTGAGCGACAGGCGGCAGGGGTCTGCTTGGAGAAGGACGCTAACGCAGTGCCCGGAACCATTGGGCTCTCCTGTACGATATATGTAGGTATTGTGCAGTGTACCTCAGGTACGGCTTGTGTGCATATATCTTCTTTTATGCACTTACCAGACGTATCAACAGCGCAGGTGAATCGTATTGTTTCGCTGACTTACACCGCGAGATTCATGATATTCGAGATTTACCTTGATAGTCACCTTGTAATTGACTTTATTACAGAACATCATTGCAAGACGGTAGTTACAACTGAAATCGAGTCGTATTTATTCTTGTTATTGTTATTTTGGCTATAACCACGAGTGAAAATACATCTGGGCATGCATGTAGAGGGTGCATAATACTTTTCAACACTACCCGATGCATACAGACAACACTTGCAAGAATGCTTGGAGGATAACAGTGCTGCAATATCTAGAGCAGACATCAAGCTCTGCTGTCATCATCCGTAGTAGTAGACGGGGTCGGCGGCACAGAGTCATCGTGGTCCACCTCGAGGCTTTCTCGCTCCTTGCCTGGCTTCTTCTTGATCGAGAACCTACCCCAACCAGTGCGGCCTTCCTTGGTTCCTGGCCGCCCTGTTGAGGTTGAAGAACCAAAGCCAGGGCTGCTACTGACACTATCATAGCTACGACCAAGTGCAGCAGCGGCCATGGTGCCATTATCTTCGAGAAGTTCATCAATGTCAAAACTGGTGCGATCTTGGTTCTTGTCAGAATTGGCAACGCTTCCCGGACCCTTCTTGCCGCCCACGCCGCGGATCGAGGAAAGACTGAATTTTGACGAGCTTCCCTTGCGCAGCAACTTTCTGAACCCGCTTTCTGGCTCCTTAAGCCCAGATCCAACAGCAGGCTCTGAAGGGGTGTTAGAGAATGATTGGTCCAGGGAAAGCGACTCGCGAGACTCCGAAATTGATGGTGTCTCTATCGAAAAGGCATCTCGCGACATGCGATGATCAGAGGGTGAGTCATCCAATGAGGCCATATCCGTAATTTCTGATGCAGAAGTTATAGATTCGCGCGCCTTCTTGTCCTTGGAGACGGTCTTGTCTCTGACCTTGGCCTTGCCCTTGTCCTTGTCTTTGCTATGATTCGACTCCCTATCCCTACTTCGGAACGACAACATGAAGCTGGGCGCCGCCGGATTAAGACGTTGCGTCAATGTTCGAGCTGGAGCTCTGGAACCAATCACTCCAACCACGGACGGTCGGCGAAGGATATCGTCTTTGTCCAAGATCACATCATCGGCGTCGGCCAAAGTCGTCTTCAGTGCTGAAGGTGAGCCGTGTAGCGACGGTCTCCTAGAGGGATTTCTAGAGGACCAAGGATCGCCGCCCTCGGGTGACCAAATTCGGTTTTGATGTTGTCGACCCCAGATGGGACCACTTTCAGTTGATGGTCTCGGTAGATCTGTGGATGATATTGACACGGGACGGGGACTACTTGGATCCCTCTCAGAGTAACCACCTCCAGCCGCATTTGCAAACAGTCCGAGGTGGCGGGAGACCAGGCCTCCGGAGCCGGACGTCTCGAGTGTTCCAGGCCCAGCAGAATTTCGATTAAACATGTTCCACCCTCCGCCACCCGAAAGACTGATTCGTCGCCTGCCAGGCAAGACGCTGCCATCATCATTTTGCCGCGGTAGGGATTGACTCTGATGAGACTTGAGAGAGCCGAGTGCTGGAGGCTCCTCGGTGTTCTTCTCACCCCGATTAAGCCAAGGCAAAAGGTTGAAGCGATTACTCGCCGTCGTACGTGGTGCTCCGGGTGATGCTGTGCCCATTTCTCCCCTCAAGGACATCCTCTCACTAGTGTCGCCCGTGTATTGAGAAAAGGGCAAGTGTTGCGTCGAGCTGCGTGGGCTCGAGATGCTCAGCGATCGCCCAGAGGAGACAGGCGACTGCGGATCGTTCTCGGGAGATATGTTCGAACCAAAGGTTCCTTGTCGAGCAGGTCGAGACTCTGGACTGGGAGGCTCGTCATCATCGACCATATCGAGCATGCCGGCGGGAAGCAATGCAGCTGCTGTAGGACTAAGGGGCGCCCCGCCTGTTAGTGCTGCAAGGCTCTGATCATCAAGCTGGCGAGCAAAGTCCTCATTGGACTCGATTGAGAAATCCCCGTAAGTCGGCATGCCTGGTAGCTGTGGCATGGATCCCTCCGAAAACCCAGGCGGAATAGTTGGTGCACGTGAGACCGCAAACATGCTCGGCGGGTATGAGCGGTCTGTTATGGCAAAAGACGAGACTGGTGATGGTCCAGTCACATTTGGCGGCACAGAAGTGCCCGTGCGACTGCGCCTCTTGAGCTGATTCTGGGTCGCAATGTCAAAGTCCACGCCCGATGAATTGGCCTGGTTGTAGGAAAATGCAAGTCCAGACTGTTGCGCTGCCATCAACTGTTGTTGCAAAAGCTGTTCATACTGTTTCTGGTTTCGAATCCTAACCTTTGCAAAACCGAGTCGGCGGCTCAAATCCTGGTGCTTGAGGTCCCATTCCCGCCGAAGAAGACGATCTCTCTCCTGCCATTCATCACTCTCCTCGCCGCCCGGAAGCTTCTTGCGCTGGTTTTCCGCCTCCTTGAGCTCCTTGCCTTTCTCCTTGAGCTCTCGCTCTTCAAGCGCAAGGCTAGCCTGCAGAGCATCAATGTCCACTCGGAGCGTCGTGATCTCTTGATCGGCCTCGTTTTGTGCAGTCATTTTGTCCTCTTCAAAAGCACCTTGGCGCTCATGCATCTTTGTAATATCCTTGTCCCACTTGGCAATCTCATCGTGAAGCTTGCCAAGCTCGCTTTGCTTGTCCTTCAACCGCTTTTCAAGCTGAGTCTTCTTCTGCTGCGAGCTTCGCATAGCCCTGTCTGTGGAGCCCATCTCTCTCTTCAACTTTTCTGTTGTGTCGTCTTTTTCCTTGAGGATCCGTCGCTTGGATTTCTTTTCGTCCGCTAATTCATCCATGAGATCCTTGTGCTCCTTTTCGTCCTTGCCGATTTGTGCCTGAATGTCTTCCATCTCTTTCCTGATGTTCTCAAACTTTTCGCCCAGCTTTTGCAATGACTCTGCTGGTATTTTGCTTAAAACCTCTCGAACAGATTGGTCCATGCTTGTCGTCGACGGTGAGTGTTTCCGAGTCAGGGTGTTGCGCCTTGCTATGCTCGAAGCTCCAGCTGGGCTCGGAGGAACAAGGGAATCCTTTGAAACAGAGGCAGTTTCGACGCCAGCGGCAGGGTTTCGAGGCGTTCCATCGTCATCGTGGGTGGTGATTTCGGCTTGCGCCTGTTCGCTAGGATCGAAATTTGACGGAAGGCGACCATCGCCAAGCTGTGGACGGCCATCTTTCGAAAAGGTGCAAAGCCTAATGACTCGACTGCCTGCTTGAAAATTGTTGTGCCCCACAGCAATGATGACTACGTTGTAGTAGTGGTCCGGCTTCAGCCCCGTCACTGTGATTGCCGTCTCTGTTGGTGCTGATTCACCCACTGCGCATCATCAGGTTAAACATGTGAGTTTCTTCAAGTCCCGTGTATGGGCAGTCGACTTACCCGAGATGCCATTCACCTGGATCAGGAACTTGGAAACGGGGCGATTAGCGCGAGGCCGCGTCCAGTGCAGCGTGGCGGCATCTGGACGAATACCGGCAAGCGAGACGTCAGGGGCATCAGGAACATCGACACCGAGGATGCTAATGAGTTCGGGTACGGGCTTTCTCAGCGTTTGCCATGTTCTTTGGACCAACCTGTAGAGTCACGAGGGGGTTAGCCGGCTGTACGTGCTGCCACGAGAGAGGAGCAGGAGACATGACGGGGGTGAAGTTGGCGTACCAGAGAATCGCAGCACCGGTCACGAGCATATTGGTGTGATGAAGTACGAGATAGTCGAGCCTGAGAAAGGTGACAACATTGATGCTCGTGTCGAGGAGCCAGGCAGGCGAGTGCTGGGCCAATTCTGGAGCGATGGCCCAGAAAAACAGCAAGCAGCCAATGACGACGATCAGGTTGAGATGTACCGTCTTAGGCTCGGTGAACCACCAAGCAACAACAGCACAGACAACCAAAACTGTAGGTACAGACGTCGTCCATGGGGTCCATGTCATGTCGTCGCGAATCGGGGGACGACTGGGAACCTCGATGAAAAATTCCCGGTCATAAATGCGATGCGGCGGCGGAGTGGGGAGGAAAAGAATCGATCGGGGTGGTAGGTTAAAGAAGAAGGACGGGAAAATGCAATGCAAATTCCTTCGCGCTCACAGTTTCGGGTCGGAGGACTAAACTACTGCTGCTTGGTTGCTGCTGGTGCTAGGCTAGACCGTTTGTACCTAGCCCACGGCACTGCACTGACCCCAAATTTACAGAGTGGATTTTAACCTCTTAGGCGGGCGGAGAGCGGATTCTCTTGCTTTTGTTTGGCTCAATCTCAAGCCTTCCACGCCTCGGGCTGCCTGTCTCTAGTAGTAGGCAGCCAGTCCAATCACGAACAAATCACCTGGTCGTGTGTTTAGAAAAAGATAAACTGAGAGCAATGGAAGCATATCGGTTTCAGATTCGGACCCTGACGTTTTCCGGGAATGATTCGTATTCTTCCTTTTACAATCCCTCCCTATTTAGACTAATGTACGGTTGCATCTTGGTCAGCCTCATCAGGAGTGTTAAAAGTAGTTTTCTTCGTGCAGCTTATGTTCAAGGGCGGCAGTTGCATTGCATTTGGAGGGCACGGGGGCGAGAAGGGTCCGACCAACAAGTGTCGTCCCGTTTGGGGTGGAAGGATTGATCTGCAGGACTTGAAGTCGTGCTGCCTGTAGTGTATATCAAAGGTAGATACTTATTTGTCCTCATCAGGTCGCGTGTCTATCTATACCTTGCCTAGACGAAATTGCATAAAGCAAAGCCATGCCTCCATCCATCCACTCATTCTCAACGGCAACGCCTATGGTTGGTCCTGCGAATCAATAATCTCTATGCATACAGTACTCGAATGGTGTACTCCGTGCTGCATATGTTGTTGGTTCACTGCATGCTGAAGAAAGAAAAAGAGTCTCTAAAGCCCCCAAAGCGGCACCAACGGTGTTTCCCACATGGACGGGCGTGCTTACAAGAACCGGCTCACCCGCATTGCAGCAGGGCCAATTGCATTTGGCCAACATCAGACTTCGGCAGTGACCACGCAACCACGAGAAGCCAAGGTGCTGACCCCCAAGGCAAAGGGTGCGGTAAACCACCAAATTTGTGCGAGGGTAGCATTGCGCTAATGCAAACAAAGGCTGAATCTGGATGGCACACCACACAATATCATGTAGTATTGACGTGTTTTATACCAATATAATGGAGGATTATACTGACGGGCTCGAGCCCTCGTTGAGTGGAAACATGCGAGGTTCAGATGGTCGGTTCGCGTTCGGCTTCGATCTATGAATGCACCGCAAATGAATCGCTGCCATAATGTTATCGTTATCATCATCAGAGTACTTAACATATGCAATACTTGTCGCTGACATCAACACAGTCATCTCTCCCAGCCTCCAACCCACGTTGACCCCACACTTTTGGAAACTTTAACAAGAATTGACTTTCCTCACATTACTACGCCAAATGGAGAAGGGCAAGGAAGGCCTCTTGAATGCCCAGCACTGATTAAACATGCTTCGCGGGCTGCTGCTCACACCGATGGACATGCATGAGGAATCCATCAAGACAGTATATATGCAACGCCTAGGACCCAGGCGTGTTGACTATTATACTACATCCGTTTCTGGTGTGGTGGTGAGTCCTGTTATTCCGTACTGAACTTCACAATCACCTCTCTGCATGCACGAACCAACCATTTGCAGCACCTCATTGCCAAAGGTAGTATTTTTGAGGAGTTTTAGCAACACGTTCTTTCAGGGTGGGGGAGAGGAAAAGTACTGACTACTAGCATCTCTTCTGCAATCACAAACGATTCATGCAATCGTGCACGAGAAATACCATTGATTATTGCACCACAAACTATTCTGGCGACAAGAATTGTATGATACGTCAATCAACTCTCCAAAGCTTAATTTGAGTGGAGCATGAACCCCCTCACTTCTAGTGCTCAATCCCTTTTGATGGTCCGCAAGACGTGAATTTCTGAGAGTCACATGCATTGCATGGCATGATTCAGGCCGCGGATTCGTTCGATCATGTGGATCGGCGCGCTTCCGTTGCTACCATACGCGAGTGCTGTCACTGCTGTTGTAGACCGATGTCAAGGATGCTAATGGGCGGTCGGACCTTTGCCCGTCGGGGGGCATTGTTACCATTACAAGCAATGCAGATCCGCGGCTCTTGTGACTCATTGGGTCTCTACTAATCTTTTGTCGACTCCTAAAGAGTAGAGACATGTAGTATAATCCCTACCCCTTATTAGTACTGCCGTAATAGCTCTTGGGTATGGCTCAATAATATTGTACTGCACTATTGTGTTTCTGTGTGCCATTGGAACACTGCGGCCTTTAACCGCGGCGTCTTCCGTTCTCCAGTTTACAGCTTCCTATCTGGTTCAGCTGTCTATCGAAGCGAGAGCTCTCAGAGCTCCATGACTTGGCTTTGCTATCAGCAACATGTCTGGAACGTACGACATAGAACTTTGGAAGTAGGTGAAAAGATGCGAAATGTGTCCACCTATCGAGCTACTGCTTAGCCACACCATCCTGCAAGCCATCTCATATACTCTTTATTTTATAGTACAACTCCTTGAGACTTTTGTTTGAATTTCGCAACATTTCAAGAATTGCATGGTTGGCTACCCTGTATAGTTGATCACGGGAGAGGAGGGTTTCGTCATTTTCGCTTATACACACGGGTCTGCTCGCATTAGAGGGAAAAGGTCCTTCCTTCTGCGAGATGCTGTTTGATCTGTAGAGAAGCTGGTAACAAGCCAACCCTAGGACACAATCATGGTGTGATATATGAATATCTATCAGACAATGTGCCGCAGACCCTGATTGAACAATCTGGATAGGCCAGCAAAGTCACCGTGCCAACGCCAGATATAAGTTGGGGGAATCGTTGTATAGATTCGGAGACTGTTGCTTGTGGTTCTGCCCAACACAAACGCTCTCTTCAAAGCCATCGTATCAAACTTCCTGTATTTCTTCCAGAAACGTCATAATCCAAGATGCAGGTGGTCCAGATAATCTGTAACCGACTGCAGTGAGCAACGTCACCCAAAAAGAAGAAAAAAAGGAGAGAGGACAATCTCATGGCAGACAAGTTAAATAGAAGATTCACACAGTATGCGTCAAACCACCATGACCATCTCAATGAGCGGTCTTTCCGCAGAGTTGCCATCATCGATATCAATTACCATGGCCTACGTTTCCTGGATCTAACCCGGACCTGATCAACACTGAATCCTATAGGGCTGCTAAACGCTGTTCCGGTCGTCAATGGATAGGTAAGCTTTGTGTGTCTGGATGCGTGATGCCCCAGGTAAGCGAAGGTCGGTGAGTTATGTTGTTGGTAATGCATGGGATTGGCTCCACTAACCTTAAGAAGAACCCAGATTTGCTCCCGGAGTGGTCTTTTCGGACTTAATTTCTATGCACGGGATGCATCGGCGATATAATTGAGATTCTACTGACTCAGGAAGTTATTACCGTTAAGTTCGAGTCGATATGGTTCATTAAGATTGATTGAGACCTTGGTACTCTAAGATGCTCACCGTCCAAGTTGCAGTGAAAACCTATCGCCGATGCTGGAAGAGCTTGGCCGCCCATGCCATATATCATGCAAAAAAGGGGGAAATATATCATAGCTCCAAGAGGCTGGCCCTTGACACTTTTATATATTTATCAGACTCAAAGAATATCTTGTGCAGAGAGATAAGTATCACTCGAGCTACAAAGTCTTGACTGATCAGAACTGTCGACATTGAGTTGATCAATCCGTTGGTTCCCGTTGATTCAGAAAGTAAACCAACTCTAAAGAGCATCGAAATCTTCACAATGTCTGAAAGGGAGAGCGACTTGAGAATACCACCAATGCAGCCTCCCTCGGTTGAGACGGCAAAACACCAACGATCTATTACTGGCCTGCGATGGATACTCGTGTGCACAGCCATCTTTTCGTGTAATCTTCTGTACGGCCTCGACAACACCATCGTAGCTGACATTCAAGCCCCAATCATTGCTTCTCTGGGCAACGTCAACAAGCTTGGTTGGCTTGGAATCGGCTTCCCACTCGGTGCAATTGGAATTATTCTGCCCGTGTAAGTCTGGATACATCAACAAAATTCATCACGACCTCACTAATACGCTACTGGCAGTGGCAAATCGTATGCAGTGTTCGATGTGAAATGGCTCTACTTTTGGTCACTGACCATGTTCGCTGCCAGCAGCGCTCTATGCGGTGCCGCCCCCAACATGGACGCCTTGATTGTTGGTCGGGTATGGGCTGGAGCTGGTGGTGCTGGGATGTACTTGGGGTACGCATGACTCTAATTACAGTCTTCCCAGCTTGTCTAACGGTCAGCTATAGAAATATCAATATGCTTCAGCTCTTGACGACACCCTCGGAACGAAGTGTTTACATGGCTGGGGCCATTCTCGTCTATGGTACTGGAGTCATCCTCGGGCCAGTGGTGGGAGGTTCTTTGGCTGATAGTTCATCTTCGGGCTGGCGATGGGTTTGTAACAGTCAACAGATCCCCGAGTATATCTATGTAAGTGATTGCTAACAATGTATTGCAACAGGCTTTCTATCTGAACCTGTTCATCTTCGCCACAATGGCTCCGATCTACGTCTTCCTCCTCCCTTCGATGCAACCTCAGATGGGATGGACCCTAGCCAAAAAGTTCCGATCCATTGATTGGCTTGGGACAATTCTCAGCTTTTCCATCTACACGATATTCGCCATGATCTTCACGTTTGGTGGTTCCATATGGGACTGGTCAGACGGCCGAATGGTTGCGCTGTACGTCGTGTTTGTCATGGTGGCCGTGGCATTCACATTGACACAATATTTTGCGGTACTGACTACCAAGGAGAACCGCATCTTCCCTGTGCAGTTTTTGCGTGAGCCGACAATGGTGCTCTTGTTGACGTGCTGTACGGCATTGAGCGGCGCGTTGTATGTCATCATCTATTACCTTTCGCTCTTTTACTCGTTGGTGCGCAACGAAAATGGCGTTCAAACGGCCCTTCGCTTGCTCCCATTTGTCATTTTCTATGTGTTTGGTGTCATGCTAAACGGCATCTTCATGGTACGCTGGGGGTATTACATGCCTTGGTTCCTGGTTGGCGGTATCCTCATCACGATTGGCGGTGCGCTCCTATATACCAGTACGATAGACACTACCAACGCCAGTTTGTACGGCTATTCCGTCCTGGTAGGGCTGGGCCTGACACCATTCCAAGCTTCCTATTTCGTTGCCCCGAGCAAGGTTCAGCCTCATGAAATCACTGAAGCGATCCAGTTCATCAATATTGGACAGCAGGGTAGTATCCTCGTCGCGCTGGCTATTTGCAACACCATCTTTCAGAATGTCACATCTCAGAGACTTCTGACCATCCTTGTTCCGGCTGGATATTCCGAGGAAGATGTGACGGCGGCCATTTTCGGAGCCAGAAGTGCCGTCTTGCAGTCTGCACCTGCCGAACTCAAGCAAGCTGCGCTTGAAATTATTGTTGATGCTATCGACGATTCTTATATTCTAATCATCATCTCCGGCGCTATACTCGTTGTCAGCGCGGCTCTCATGAAACGAGAGAAAATCTCGATTCAGCTCCAGGCTGTAGGTTGAGAAACGCGCATATTGAGTGAAGGCGACAAAGGAGGTGAAGGGAGACCGGGTGAACTCGCGGGTTTCCAATGATCACAGGATGGCGTGGGATTAATGATTCCAATCTGGATTGTTTCCGAAACGACTAGTTTCTGTAGTACCATATGTGACTCTAGAACTAGACTATAGATAAAATTATAATGATATGTTAGTTAGAATTTGTTGTTATCTGATCAATTTTGACAGAAATACGTGGGAAGCTTTACACTGTACCTCACGCCAGTCCTGAAGTGCCACAGGCTATAGCGAAATACCGGACTTCATTGGGGAGGCTCGAGACACAAAGTATTTCATCGTGTGCATTAACGAGCCGAAATCTTGTCTCTGTGGACTAGGTCATATAGCCTGCTCGTTACTAGAAATTGTTGCCGTTTTTCCGATCTGCTATTGTTTCCCCTCACTATTTCCAAGACGCCGAATCCTTTCTTTGAAAGAGTTGTATTTTGACGTCAACTTGGCCCTATGCGCAACCGTGAGGCCTAGGTTAACATCTAATGGCTCACGATGAGATCCTCCCAAATCCCCTGGCTAAAACAATTAGATCATAGAATTGACTGTAGTTTTCAAAGGATGCTTACACATTGCCCCTTGGTTGGCCGCCAGCCTATGCTGATGCTCAGAGCTGACATACCTCCGCGACTTCATCGACAACTTGGCTTAGAATTTGTCAGCGATGGTTCATATTCAGTGCATGAGAACTCTCAGGACCCCGTCATGCTTTACCCGTTTTCCCAAACATAAGCAAACAAAGCGCGATGATGTTCGGATCGCCAATTCGACCAAGCGTAGAGTGAAGCTGACAGTGCCAACGGCAACCAGACGCAAAGACCTTTCCCCATGGTAGCCTGGTAGCTGACTCCTAAGAATACTACGTATGATTTTCAGACAAGCGCTCTCAGATTAAAGCCACACTAACCTTATTGTTTATTCCTGGAACGTAATGCTAGAACGGCAATGACAGCGATCTCGCGGCCGCTGCGGCCGTACTGGGTGGGTTAAGACCCACTAGATCTTCAGCCTGGGGTTCGAGTTTGGAAGCCTGAAGGATTCATGAACATTCCATTCGGGGTAGAAGATCCTATAGTCCGCAGCATCAGTTTTCTTATAATGAGTCTGCCATTGAGAATGGGGCGAAAGTGGCTGACAAACAGAATACTCGCGCTTGCAGCCTGGCTATGAGACTTCATGATCTACAGATTCGATCCGGTAGGATTCATGTACTTTCTGTCATTCAATGATACCCTAGTCTTATTTCTCTAACGTATAATCAATCTTAGTGTCTAATTCGGGTCAAACCTGAGTATAAATGGAACAAATTCCCAGTGGACTCGACTAAAAAGCTTCCATCACTCAAGCTTATTTATTCATTACAAAACACCCACGTATTTTTAGTATCCCGTCTAACGACAATTCTAACCCTGATTATTCAAAATGCGCTTCTTCGCAACGGTAAGCGGCCTATGCCCAAGTTTGATACAGTATTGCTTAACAGTCCCACTCAAATAGATTGTCCTTGCAATGACTGCCGTTACGGCTGGTGCCATGCCCGTCACCGCCGATGCCAACTCGTACTTCATTAGCAAGCGCGATTGCCCCGGGGGCAGTGTTACGAATTGCGCTGCAGGACTCGACGCCTTCTGTAATATCGAATGCTTGAGTGCGGATGGGGACCTGGGGTGCCTCAGCAGTTGCATCAACAACAATTTTTCCCTTTGCCAGGCTCAATGCCAGTAAATGGATGCAAACCCATCATGCTGGGGACTTGAAGGATCTGGAGAGTTTTGTGCACTCGATGACGACGATCAGTCTCGATGTCCTATGTCATCTGTTTAGTTACAGGCAACTACATCTTTGTGCTATTTGGCACAGTGTTCTGTAGATCGAGTGTTGCTAATAAACACGCAATGCGTTGGCGAGCGTGGTTAGTGAGATAGTAATTGTTCGATATGAACCACTACTTTCTTGTATCTAAGACTTGGTGATCACTGCTATCAAGTGTATGACTATTTATAGGGACGACAATTTTATAAAGCTTCACCAATTCGGAGAAATAAAGACAAACGCAAAGACTTAGGTTTAATGCTGTCATTGGCTCGCATAATATCGAATACAACTACGTGTCACGGTGCTTTACCATTTTGCTCGGAACGATTCTGGGAAGCGCTATGCACCAGATGAGAATCCGGCAGGGTCTTTCGTGGAGATTGTGAGAGAGCGCATCTTGGCCAAGCTTGAAAGTCATGGGACCAGGTTTTCGCAACTATGTCAAGACAGTAAAGAGTGCGCAATTCGGGACCAACAACGAGCTCTTCTCCATCTTCGCCCACAGACTGGCCCAGCTTTGCGCTGCTTTCATGCCCTACCTCGATCCCTCCTTTATGGCCATCGATTTCCTTCTCATGTTATCCAACACCTTTTCCGGAACTCTTGTCCCCAAGCCCGTCACTCTGGCAGTGCGGCGTTGGTATTATGAAGTATCGCCTCTTCTAGCTCAGCGAGGGTGCCACACCCAACCTCCTATACGGACTTCGTTTTCGAGGCATCATACTGGAGTTCATTACCTTCCAGGTATTTCAAATGGGACCACTTGCGACGATTACGTTGACGCGTTCTTTCGTACAGTCACAGGATATCTTCTGAACTGGAATGCAACCTCTGATTGCCAATACTGTTGCTACAAGGACGGTCCAGTCATATGTATGTGCTTTTCCCTTTCTACCCATTGTTGTCCCAATTGAGCCTCTGTTTTTATGACTGACAGCAACGTGAGTGTTTGAATAGTACATCCAGTGGGGCTATAATTTTGCAAACTGGTGTAAAATGTCGGAAACTTTATGTTTCATCGCGTAACTATACTGCTGTTGTAGCGCTGACCGATCTCACCAAAGTCCGGAAATGGAAGCATAACTGATTACCTACCGGCAGGACATGGCTGAGTCTCGCGCTCAGCATTCTAAACCGTATAGAATAGAACGCCCTAGATTAGAAATGGCAGTCGACTTAGGTTTCCCTCGTGCCATGGATAGGCAAGGAGCATCGCCACAGATTATCAAATGGATATTTCGATATTATGCTAATGAAAAGTATAACAATGAGCGGGGCAACTTTGCCCAAGTCTTGAATTACATCTAAAGAATCATGTTTGCCGCGTCAAGACGGGATAATAGCTCGAATATGAGAAACACAAAAGAATAACAACGCATGGGCTGATATGATCAAAGGTTCGGCCAGTTCGGCAAGTCAGAGGAATGCAGGCAGATGATGGACAAGCATTTCCGGCCGATTCGCCTCACGATCTTGATTGGGTATACAGGCACCAAAGACATGCCAATAAAAGCAGCACGTTTAGTTCGCATAGGTTGGAAAGTGGAAGCCAAGCCTGCAACATGCCCTCCTCCACTATCACATGCATGCATGTGCAGGTGGGCAAAACATGGGCGGTAATGGCCGGGCACTGGCAGGCAGGCTAGTGCGTACTGGGTTTAACGTGTCTACATTTATGAAAGCTCCCTTGCAAGTCCTCCCCCCAAAAGAATCCACAGCTCGACTTATGGGCGAAGCCGCAACATTTTCCTAACAGTTGAGGATTTAGATTTGTTAACAAACCCAACAAGAGCCTTTCCCATAGACCACAATGAGGGGGGAAGGTGGGAAAGGAAGAAAAGAAAAAAGTGACAGCTCTAAGTAATCGGCTTACGAAACAAATAATGGTCTTACCATGAACAATGGGAAAATTATTACGTTGCCACTCTCGTATTTCTTCTTCTTTGCCCTCTTCTCAAAAGTATCCGTGTGTCCTCTTGACTTGATTGTAGACCGAGGTTGTCTAATCGTACAAAACGTGCACCTTTAATTTATGATTCAACCTAAGGGAGAAAAAATAAACAGTCTTGCTCTTTGCCGATTATCCATTTGATCCCGACTGCCAGCGTCGCCTAAAGTAATAAGAACAATCACAAGCCCGACAGGCGACTGCAAAAGACCGTCGGGTTTTCTCGACTACGTCACTCCGGGATACCCTAGCAAAGACAGCTTACCTCAACCCTCCCACGAGACCTTTGACAGAAGACTCTCCAGTCAGCAGCCATCATTGTTTCTGTCGCAACCAAACCCAGGCTCTCTCTGCCTCTGACCCAAATCGACAACAACAGAACCTTTTATTCTTTTCACTTCATTTCACTCGTTTTATTTGTATAAAACTACCAGCGCGCAGAGCCTTTGCTTGGGTCGTCTGAGATTTCCGTGATTGCCGCCGTCCCGTCTGTTTGCCTATGTAGCTTTGCGCTCTTCATCCGTGCCTCTCTCCTAGAGAGCATTGACACCAAACCCCTAACCCCCTTACAATCGGCCTACGAACAGCAAGGAAGGACGTGCGACACTTCAGCGCAATCCTCCCAGTTTTCCCTTTGGCTCAAGCCGTTTGCGACACACGGGTCATTCGAGAACCCCTCGAGCTGCAGCCATCAGGCAGTATAGTCACCAGACGCTGGTGTAAAATCGGCCGGAACCATGCAATACGTCAGAAACATCAGCGACTCTGTGTCCACGGCATGGAACTCCATCAACCCCTCTACCCTCAGTGGTGCCATCGATGTCATTGTCGTCGAGCAGGATGACGGTACATTGGCCTGTTCGCCCTTCCACGTCCGCTTTGGCAAGTTCTCCTTATTGAGACCCTATGAGAAGAAGGTCGAGTTCAAGGTCAATGGCCTCAAGCAAGAGTACTCCATGAAGCTGGGCGAAGGTGGCGAGGCATTCTTTGTCTTTGAGACGACCGACAATATCCCGAAAAGCTTGCAGACTTCGCCCCTCGTGTCTCCAGCGTCTAGCCCGCCGCTGGATCCCGATCAATCATCTCCTGGTGTCCTGCAAGAGCCAGACCTCCTCCAGCTCGATGGCAGCCCTGGCAAACCAAGATCTCTCACCCTCACGCGGCCAGGGCCCGCCCCGATGCTCGCGCAAAGCCTCTTATCCCCTAATGCCACCTCTCCCGAGCTCAGCCATGGACGTCCCGTCTTGAACGATCTGCGCGACCGCCGAACTCCTCATTACAGTGACGATGTTTTGCCCTCAAGCGCAATGAGTTACTCCAACAATGAAGACTCTCCGTCTAGGACGGGGCGGGGCGCCACACCCGACGCATCCTCGCATAGATCAATCAGTCCCCCGGCACTCCGACCGGATGAGGCAGTTCAGCGAGCCAAGAAGGTGTCCGAGGAATTATCAGCAGTCAACATACCCAGCCACGTCACTGACACGGGCGACCTGATGCTCGACATGACGGGTTTGAAAAGCAGCGAGGAGGATGCCATCAAAGCCGAGATCCTCGCTCGAGATATTTTGGCCAAGGAGATGGAGGGCGACTACGATATTGGCGCCTTGTTCGGTATGGACGAAGAAGGAAACCTGTGGATTTACAGCAGTGAGGATGCTAAAGAAGCTGCCATGAAGAAGACTGTTGCTTCGCTGCGCCCTTCAGCCACGTTACCAATTGATGCGGCCTCGGATCCAGGCTATGCTAGTGACGACTCTGCCACCTCGGCTCCAGAACCGTCTCACAGGCGCAGTGAATCTGATGCTGGTCAAATGAGTGTGGGAACTCCACCCACTACTCCTGGGTCCTCAACACACGCTGGAGATCCCAATCGAAATTATGCCAAAACTCTTCGTCTGACGAGCGATCAGCTGAAGGACTTGGAGCTCAAGCCGGGCGAGAACTCCATGTCCTTTACAGTAAACCGCGCTACTTGTCAGGCAAACATGTATCTATGGAAACATGATACACCAGTTGTCATTTCCGATATTGACGGCACAATCACCAAGTCCGACGCTTTGGGCCACGTGCTCAACATGATTGGGCGAGACTGGACACATGCTGGTGTAGCCAAGCTATACAGCGATATCGTTGCAAATGGCTACAACATTATGTATCTTACCAGTCGCTCCGTCGGCCAGGCAGACACAACACGAGCATACTTGAACGGTATCGTCCAGAACGGGTACCGACTTCCTCGTGGACCGACTATCTTGTCTCCGGATCGTACCATGGCCGCTTTGCGTCGAGAGATCTACTTGCGCAAGCCTCACGTCTTCAAAATGGCCACGTTGCGTGACATACGCAACCTGTATGGGCCTGACAGCCACTGTTTCTACGCCGGTTTCGGAAACCGATTAACGGATCAGATCTCTTACCGGACCGTCGATGTCCCTCGGAATCGCATCTTCACCATTAATTCGAATGCTGAAGTATCCCTCGACCTCTTATCCTTGAATAAACTCAAGCTGAGCTATGTGAACATGACTGAGGTTGTCGACCATTACTTCCCGCCGATTTCTACCCTTGTTAAGGGCGGCGGTGAGGAATACACTGATTTCACGTACTGGCGAGACCAGCCACTAGATATGGATCAATTTAGCTTCAGTGAAGATGAGGATGACGAGGCGTATGATGAGGATGCCGATGAAGATGAGGATGTTGGCAACATGGGCGACAGCTACCTCTCACGCGGAGATGATGATGAAGCCACGGAGAGTATCTTTAGCGGCAGCGGCGTGTATGAGGATGAGCAACAGATGATGAATTCAATGCTTCAGGGCGAAGATGATGCCGACGACGAGGATGACGAAGAGTTGGAACAGGAAGAGGAGGAAGCGGAAGACGATGAGGAGGGAATCAATGAGGAAGAGCAGCTGACACAATCGGTCGAGATGGGCGATGCGCTCCTTGATGTTGAAATTAGCAGGGGAAACAGCGGTTCTGATGCTCCGTCGGCCGATATCAACGCTGAGATCATTACAGGCTTGCAAAACCTGGGCGTCGAGAAGGATGCGAAGCCGAACGGTATTGAATAAGAACCTTGGGGTTGGAATCGGCTCGACTCGGCAGCTGCGGACATCTTCAACATATCCGCCATGGCATTGACCTCCGAGCCGGGAAACACGCGCGAAGAAATCATATCTTATGCATAGCGAGGCGTTCACATCTCCTTCTAAAAGGATAAAATCATGGGATTTAGGGGTCATCTTAAGCGATAGAATGTAGAATATATTTTAATCCATTGTTCTCTACCTTTCAAAGTGATTACCACTTGATGCAGGAAAAGTTTCTCGTGATCCTTTTTTTTTTTTTTTTTTTTTTTTTGCATTGAAACTGCTCTTGTAATAAATAAGTGTTCAGGCACCACGATGCGTGTCAGTGATTAAATAACGCAGGACACGTCAAGAAATGGATTCATGTTTCTTTAAAATAATAACCCATGAGGACAAGCCAGAAAATGCATCTCATTTTCGCAGTCCATTTCTTATATCTTCGAGCAAAGACTGCTTGAGCTGCTCTTCCAAGTAAATGTCTCGGGGCCTTTCCCGTCGGCCTCCATTTTTTGCTGGACATTTTAAAAACGAAACCCCAAGCAAGCACAGTGAACGCCAAATAACGCCTGTACAATGTGATCTTCACCACAAACCCCTGGCCCCTTGAGAATGCCGAGAAATCATGGTATCAAACGTTTTGGTGGGAGTCCTTATTCCATGCCCTCCATATCCTCGTCGCCTTCCATATCATCACCGAGCAGTTCATCCAGACCGCCGGGCTCTGCGCCATCTTTGGTGTCGGGCTCTTTCTTAACGACCTCGACACCTTCCATGGCGTCTTCCATTTGATCTTCCTCGTCATCATCGTCGTCATCGCTCCCCTCGGCCCAGGTATCCCTCAGACCCCATGGCATGCCACTGAGAACAAAGCGCTCGTTGGGCAAGCGAACACCCCACTCGTGCGCCATGACACGGGGAAGCTGCACCTTGTTGCGCTCCTTGGCCAGCTCCAGCAGCCAGTCCTTGCTGGCGCCGCCCCCGCCGCCCCCGCCCGCGCCCGAGCCGCCACGGAACGAAAAGGCTTGCCGGCTAGCAATGGCAATGTTAATGGCGTTGGCGCTGACCGAGGCATCGGTGTTGCTCGGGGCCGAGGGGACCACGCCGGACGCGCCCGAGGGCTTGGCGCCGGCTTGCGTGGTGTAGGGGTCCGAGGCGAGGTGGAGGGCATCCGAGAGGATCGAGGACGTGTGGCGGTAGGCAAAGTCGAGGAGAAGCAAAGGGACGCGCTGGTCGTACGAAGTGACGCCTTGGCTTGTCAGGAGCAGCTCTATTGTCCTGGCATCGCGAGGTCGGGGCGCAGAGGTTGTGGGGGATGTTGGTCCGTTTGCTGGTGCTGGTGCTGCTGCCGGCGCGCCGCTACCGGTTGCTGTTGCTTGTGAAGCAGTCGCAGTAGTGGTCGACTGTGATGGTTGGGTCTGTGACTGCGAGGGACCTGCTGATGAGGCAGGTGGGACGCCGTTTGGCTGTGATGATGAAGCTGTTGTAGCCATTGCTATCTGCGGCCGTCGCAAGACAGTTGTCAGGCAGGGACGGCTGGATGCGGTTTGCAAGTGGCGCTACAGCTTTTCAAGCTTGAGCTGCCTGGTAATTGTTGGAGATGTATTGTCGCGAATATCGTGGCGAATCGGGAGGATTTAACAAAGATGAATGCTGCTGCTGCTTCTTTGCGTACCCGGCGCCACGCGAGAGATCTACATACAGCGGAGTCGCAAGGAGGTGATGCTAACGGCGGAGCAGTTTGATTTGAGTCTTCGGCAATGGGGTTGTTTGAATGAATGCGGTGCTGGTTCAATGGAAGAAGAAAGTCAATGAGCGCCAGAGTCGTAGTTTGATTTTGCGAAAAGTCAATCGTCAGTAGAAGCAAGCAGGTTGTGAGAGTTCGAGCATATGTTGGACTGATGTAGAATGTAGCCGGTAGGTCCCCTGTAGTACAATTCAATGTCAGACAGCAGCTACTCTACCTACCAAGGTCGCGGTCCTGCTGTCTAGCCTTCGCCGCCGCCCAGACTCAACTTCACGTTGGCCGAAAGGACCCACCTCCAGCAAAAACTGCGGAATGCAACGGCCGATAATCCGCCGTGTTGTGCACGGATCGCACCTTAAATGACCATTGGGCGATGCAGGACAGGCCCGTTGAGTGTGTGAGATCGCCTATCGGATGAGTTCAGCACTATTTTGGTGCTAGCGAGAGATGTGTCATGGAGGGGCATATTTTCAGTGCCCCACCTACTGCGAAAACCGCCTGCAGCAGCCCTGGGCGGCGAGGCCGGTCGGACGTCACTCAGTTGAACTTTTTTGTTATAAGTCAATGAGAGTAAACACCAATCGCTTTCCCTGCTCTTGACGCATTTTCTCGTTGAAATTTCGCTCTCTTCTTTTTTTCAATTATACCATGGAGACAACATTACCACTACCGTTCCTTGTGGGTGTCTCTGCACCGCCGGATCTGGCTCCCGGCGAGGGTCTCACCAGCAATGAACTCTCGTGCTTGGGCTCTGTATTCTTTGATGTGACTCAGCAGAACTTGGACGAGGTTCTCAACTTCCTCGCTCAGCACAACTCGAGCCACCAAACATTTGTTGACGCCACCGACCTGGACTCCAAAGACAGTGTCGTCTCCGTCTTGGACCACGGCGCAAAGAAAGTTTTTGTGCAACCCGAGAGGTTATCCGACTTTGCAGACTTCAAGGGTAGAGTTGCGCCCGCCGTTACCAAGACGAGCGAGCTCAAGGCCGCAACTCAATATGGTCTTTTGTTGAAGGACTTTGACCAGACGAGGTGCGATGTTGCCGAGTTTCTCGAAAAGAACAAGACAAAGAAGACCCCGCCAATCTATATCAAACCTGCTGCCGAGAGGACAGTATACGAACACTTTGTCGATATCTGTGCGCAGATCTCGGCTATTCCCATCCTGCCGTCAACGGCCCTAACTACTGACAAGAATGACGACAAGAAACTCTTCGTCTCTAAGCTATTGTCAGGATCTTGGTCCTCGGATCGCTCTGACAAGCTTATGCCAACCGTTGTGTGCGATGAGAGGGGCGTTGCCCTGGGCCTGGTCTATAGCAGCGAGGAGAGTGTGGCCGAGTCTCTGAGAACCCAGACTGGTGTATACCAAAGCCGGAAGCGAGGACTGTGGTACAAGGGCGCCACATCAGGAGACACTCAAGAACTTGTCCGCATTTCTTTGGACTGTGATAACGATGCACTCAAGTTTGTTATCAGACAAAAGGGCAGATTCTGTCACCTGGATCAATTTGGCTGCTTCGGAGACTTGAAGGGCATTTCAAAGCTTGAGCAAACTTTGGTCTCAAGAAAACAATCAGCGCCCGAGGGTTCATACACCGCTCGCCTGTTCTCAGACGAGAAATTGTTGCGCGCCAAGATCATGGAAGAAGCCGAAGAACTTTGCGATGCCAAAACCCCCGAAGATGTGGCTTTTGAAGCTGCTGATTTGATCTACTTTGCCCTCACAAAGGCTGTCAGCGCGGGAGTTAGCCTGGCAGACATTGAGAGGAACCTCGATGGCAAGAGTCTCAAGGTCAAGAGGAGAACCGGTAACGCCAAGGGTAAATGGGCTGAAAAGGAGGGCATCACAAATGGTACTGCGGACAAGGCACAGGAGGCTGCAAAGCAAGCCCCAGCAGCAGCACCACTCACATCGGCACCCGCAACTGAGGCCCAGACTGCGCCTTCGTCGGACAGAATCACCATGAAGAGACTCGACGTTAGCAAGATTGGCGCCGCCCAGGTTTCGGAGGCCCTGAAGAGACCCTCGCAGAAGTCAGCCGACGCAATTCTCGGCATAGTCAAGCCCATCATTAACGACATTCGAGAGAATGGTGACAAGGCGCTGTTGTCGTACACTCACAAGTTTGAGAAGGCCACATCACTGACGTCGCCAGTGCTGAAGGCTCCATTCCCCAAGGAGTTGATGCAACTTCCCGAGGAGACCATCAAGGCGATTGATATCTCTTACGAGAACATTCGAAAGTTTCACGCCGCCCAGAAAGAGGATAAGCCCCTGCGAGTCGAGACCATGCCGGGAGTCATCTGTAGCCGATTTGCCAGGCCCATTGAGCGTGTCGGTCTGTATGTTCCCGGTGGTACCGCCGTTCTGCCCAGCACAGCACTCATGCTGGGAGTTCCCGCAATGGTTGCCGGCTGTGAGAAGATTGTCATTGCATCCCCGCCCCGCTCTGATGGCAGCATTACTCCCGAGATTGTATACGTTGCCCACAAGGTCGGTGCTGAAAGCATTGTCCTTGCTGGAGGCGCTCAGGCCGTGGCAGCCATGGCGTACGGTACCGAGAGCGTCACCAAGGTCGACAAGATCCTGGGACCCGGTAACCAGTTTGTTACCGCCGGTAAGATGTTTGTGAGCAACGACACAAACGCCGGCGTCGGTATTGACATGCCGGCTGGTCCTTCCGAGGTTCTGGTCATTGCTGACAAGGACGCCAACCCGGCTTTCGTGGCATCTGATCTTTTGTCTCAGGCAGAGCATGGCGTCGACAGCCAGGTCATCCTGCTTGCCGTCGATCTCAACGAGCAACAGCTCCAGGCTATTGAGGACGAGCTGCACAACCAGGCCATGGCTCTGCCCCGTGTTGATATTGTCCGAGGCGCCATCTCTCACTCTGTAACCATCCAGACTAGGGATATCGATGAGGCCATGCGCATCAGCAACGAATATGCACCCGAGCACTTGATTCTGCAGCTCAACAATGCCGAAGAAGTCGTCGACAAGGTCATGAATGCTGGAAGTGTTTTCATTGGCCAATGGACCCCCGAAAGCGTGGGCGACTACTCTGCCGGTGTCAACCACTCTTTGCGTAAGTTTTGTCCTCTAATTCATACGTTTGAGAACTACATATGACCGCACAACTTCGTGACCGGCCTTGTCTTTTGAATAAATAATTAAGACTAACACCAATGTATAGCAACCTATGGGTACGCAAAGCAGTACTCTGGCGTCAACCTCGGCTCGTTTGTCAAGCACATTACGAGCTCGAACCTTACAGCCGAGGGTCTGAGGAACGTTGGCCAGGCCGTCGAGCAGCTCGCAAAGGTTGAGGAGCTCGAAGCCCACAGGCGGGCTGTCAGTATTCGTCTTGCCAGCATGCAAAAGTAACTGGATGCCTCGTCGTGAGAAGCGTAAATACTGCTGCAGGTGGTGAAAACGTACTTTGATAACCATATAGACATAAGCGAGTGATGATATGAGGCAAGAAAAATTGGTTCACAAAATATCAAGAATATATGTTCATCCAGATTACAACCTTTCAAATGTTCAAAGCAATGGAATTATTATAGTCTAGAGAGTTTCCTGGCCAACCCAGAAAACCGAGGCGATTGCTTTGATAACTGTCTATTTGAACATGAGCATGCCCTCTATATGAGGAAGTATGCCTTGTATGCCGATGCTGCGAACCAAGACAACTTTCGTCTGGAATCCATTTAATAGCCCCCAGTAAAACTCCGAAATGCGAAAGACAAAGTAAACCTCAATGCTTCACAGCCCTGTCTAACTATCCTGTATCCTGTCCTTCAGAAAACAGTCACAGCGCTCACATACCCATTCTTCAGTACCTCGAACACCAGACCTGGAAATCCATAGAGCGTAGTGGTTGAATCCTCGTTGCCGTCGAACTTTCTCGCTGCAACGCCTCCGCTACTGTCCTCCCAACCGCCTAGGAGCTCGCAGCTTGAGCCGGTACTATCGCCCCAGCCTCGGTTGAGCACCATGCCCCGCTGACGTTTGTGTGCTTCTGAATCCGACGGGTACGTGCTCTTCCACTCTTCTCGCAGACGCTCTTCAAGATCGTTGAATTTGGTCTCCGAGTCCGCCGAGGGTGCATCTGACGATAGTGTAGACAGGTATGCAATCTCCCAGCGGCATCTTCTGTGCCGATTGAAGGGATATGATCCAGGGATATTGGCATGCAATATGACTTTGGAGGCGACAAGTCGATCGGGGCTTTCTGTCCGCACTCCCTTGTCGTTGGGATATGACTCGTTGTTCATACTAGTTTCTTGCGATGGAGGTGCTGGCGAGGGTGTAACAGGAGGAGAAATAAGAATGTCAAAGCCCAAGTAAAAGTAGTTATAGAAGCACTCTTTCGAGACATTTCCGACAAATTCGTCTTCCAGGGTGTCCTCGTCCGTCTCATCGGAGCCCGTGTGCACTGATGACTGGTCCGTGTCAGTCAAATCATCGCCACGTTTATACTCCCGACCAGTCGACCTGGACCTGCTGTGGCTTGCCGTCCGATCCTTGTGGATATACATCCTCTGATCACTCTTGCGATAAATGGCGTCGGGAGGCCCTAATTCTCCAACAAGATCCTGAGGCGTCGTCTCTCCCAGAGTTATCCACACGGAAGAGGGCGTCCATTTCTTGAACAACTGTAGCTTGCCACCTCCGTGGATCTTGACAAGAGAAATCTCATCGGGGACGACGTCTTTACTCTTGTTGAACAAATAAGTCGAGTTGATGCTCGGGAGCACCTCGGTCCAGAGCGCGTCTCTGGCCTCCGCCCATGACTTGCCGTTGAAGATGGCCATAGAACTGGCTGTTTGGCTCTGCGTGGATGCCAAGAGGGAGACCACGTCCTTGTCAGGCGAGTATCCCGAGACGGGAAGTGGGAAGCTGAAAGCGACTCCGGGATATGACAAGATATATGTTCCCATCTGGCTCGAGTCATCACTTGGTGGTATATATTCGCCAGCATATGTCGGACCCATCAGCCTATGATAAATCGTCCTAAAATTTGGGCCAGTAGTTGACTCGCCGCCGCCGCCGCCCAGCCTCGGAGAGGCGACGCCCTGATCTGTAGGAGGCTTGACTATATCCTTCTCGGGGTGCCCATAAGTAATCCGATTCTTGGTAAAGTCGATCACTTCGATCAGTCGCAGGCGCTGCTCGGAGCCGTCGAAGCGAAGTCTGATTCCGTTGGCGGGCAATTCGAGCACGACAGGTTCGGTGACAGGCTGTTGTGGATTATGCATCAAGTTGAGCTTCGGGAAACGTTGAGGCTCGGCTTTCAGTCGGGTCAGGATGTCATGCAGTGAGGCACCGAGCACTGCAACAACGTATTGGTCAGTGGAAATGGGCTTCTGGGCAGGCCGTGAGCTTACTCACCAAAGGGACCGAGCCCCAGACCAGGATGTAGCGTCGCGGTGAACAAGGACGCCATGCTGTCCACTTATCGAGATGCTATTTGGTGGTTGGGCATCAGGTTTTGGAGTATAGTGCTTGCAGAGAAACTCCGGATGGCTCTCAGGGCCATGTAAGTCACGATAGTACAGGAGGTAGTGCTGTCGCAGCGGTTGAGGATTGAAGAGAATCCGTATGCGGATGGATAACGGTGATTTGATTATGCAAGATGGCTCTACATCTGGGTTCTGTTCAGCTGTGTGGACGGTGTCTGATTACTAGCTGAAGGTATGCCTCAACTTGGTTTGTCATTCAAGGTCATCTGGAGATAGGTAGGCGCGGGGCTGATGCTTTACTCGAACGTCATTTGATGTGGTTGATCACAGGGTCCCCTCTACAGGCCAGGCGCGGGGGGGCCAGCGGATAGCGGGGGCTTATGTACGATACAACCTTGCACTACAATCGATATGCAAGGGGTTCAGGTGTCAAGAATGTATGGAGTACTACAGGTACCTTACAGTATGGGATACCTCCTACTGCATCTTATTCGGGGCTAATATTACACAGGTCTGTCGTTCTTTGGAAACATTACTTATTCACACCAAGTTCCTACAGCCTATAAGAGATATACATAAGTCATACTACGAGGAGTAGCCAACATGGAAAGGCCATGAGTGTCCATATGCAAGCAGTAACGGCACGGATATCCAAACTCCATCCAAAATATTCGATCTACAGAGTAGAAAGTCCATTATGAACACCCGTAATTCATCTAATCTAGGCGACTCGAGAACAAAAGCTGGAGTAGATATATCCGTAAAGAAGCGGATCGAAAATAGTAGGTGGGCAGATTCATAATGATGCATCAAGTAACCAAGTGCTCAAATGAAAACTTCATACGAGCAGGGCAAGGCAATGTTGTAACACTGAAAGCGTAGGCTACCTAGGTATAGCTCTTCATCATGTTGTAGTCTGCAGTTTTTCGGCTGCAGCTTGTGCGATACAAGAAGCTTCTCGGCCTCCGTCGCAGAAGACCAGTCATACTACTTGGTCAAAGAAGTCGCATGATAGTATTCTATGAGGTTTTATGGAATTATACCAAGACAAGATGGAGAGACGATAACAGCCGCAGGACACACCTAAATTAGCAGTGAGAAGCGCCATGGACCCCGCTATACCTAGTAGTAGGTAGCTGAACGGATACGGACTCTGGAGTACTGAGGTGAACCTTCCCCTATTTGGCGTGGCTGGCTTTATCCCAATTGATTGTTGCCAGGGTGACGGGCATCTGGGGCCCCACCTTCAAGGTTCTTGTTGATGAGAAGGAAACTGCTAAGGTACAAATCCACACCTTGAGCCCTGCCACGCCTTCATCCCGCGCGCTGACACGATCTAGCAGCCGAACTCAGACAGGCCGCGGCAGACATTCAACTATCGACAGTATCTCACCACAAGCTCCAAATTGCAGCACTTCTTGTTTTGTCCATGCTTTTCTTGACACTCATTTCGTTTTGGCTCACGACCGATACCCGAATGTAGCGCGTCTGCTAGTTTTGGTTATTTTCAACACAAAAAAGTAAACACAACAGCATTTTCATCATTACCTGACCTGGTTCCTCACATTGGCGCGACGCCCGTCAACATGCAAAAGGGCTCCACGCGGAGCTCGAGAGCCTCGATGGCCTCGTCGTCGACAAGTGCACGAACCGGCGTGCCGGCGCGACCAGGCGTGAGGCAGACGACAACCCGCGCATCGTCCCTCAGGCCTCCGTCACATCATGCCATCCTAGCAGCCAAAATCGACCGAGCAGCGGCGCCCTCCCCAGCCGAGTCTCTTGCTTCTACCGCCACTGCCGGCCTCAAGCGCAAAGAACGCGAATTCGATATAAGCGCTATCGGCGAAGAGACAAATATCAATGTCGTTGTGCGATGCCGGGGTCGCAACGACCGTGAAGTCAAGGAGAACGGCGCCGTCGTTGTACAGACTGAAGGTGCCAAGGGCAAGTTGGTCGAGCTCTCCATGGGCCCAAACGCTCTCACCAATAAGACATATAATTTCGACCGCGTCTTCTCCCAGGCCGCCGATCAGAGCATGCTCTACGAAGATGTGGTCAAGCCAATTCTTGAAGAGGTAAGCGCAAAACCGCCCGTGTCTCTGCTTGCATACATTGGATCTTCTAACGCGACGCAGATGTTGAGTGGAATGAATTGCACAATATTCGCATATGGCCAGACTGGAACCGGAAAGACGTACACCATGTCTGGAGATATGAACGACACGTTTGGCATCCTATCCGATAATGCTGGTATCATCCCTCGAGTCCTCCATTCTTTGTTTAAGAAGCTTGAGGGGGAAGGAATTGAAAGTTCCGTCAAGTGTTCTTTCATTGAACTCTACAATGAGGAGCTCCGCGATCTCATTGCTCGGGAAGAAAATACCAAACTCAAGATTTTCGACGACACGTCACGGAAGGGCCACGCCGGCACAATCGTGCAGGGAATGGAAGAGACTCATATCATGACGGCCGCGCAGGGTGTCAAGCTTCTTCAGGATGGAAGCTTGAAACGCCAGGTTGCCGCCACCAAATGTAACGATCTCAGCAGTCGAAGTCACACCGTCTTTACCATCACCACTTACGTCAAAAAGAAGGGCGAGGATGGGGAGGACTACATTAGCTCTGGAAAGCTCAACTTGGTCGATCTTGCCGGCAGCGAGAATATTCAAAGATCTGGTGCCGAGAACAAGCGAGCCGCCGAGGCAGGTCTTATCAACAAGAGCTTGCTAACTCTTGGCCGTGTCATCAATGCCCTCGTCGACCGCAACGCGCATATTCCCTACAGAGAGTCCAAACTCACCCGACTTCTTCAGGACTCTCTGGGAGGCCGGACAAAGACTTGTATCATTGCGACAATTTCTCCAGCGAGGAGCAATCTCGAAGAGACTATCTCCACATTGGATTATGCTTTCCGTGCCAAGAATATCCGCAACAAGCCGCAATTCAACGCCCTCATCAACAAGAAGACATTGCTAAAGGAGTTTACGTACGAAATTGAGCGACTGAAGAGCGAGCTAATTGCAACAAGAACAAGAAACGGCGTTTATTTGTCCAATGAAAGCTATGAAGAGATGACCGTGGAGAGCGAATCAAGGAGGATACAAACCGAGGAGCAAGCGGCCAAGATTGGCACTCTGGAGTCGAATCTAAAAAACAAGGTCCAGGAGCTCTTTTCTCTGACATCCAATTTCATGGGCCTGAAGAAAGACCACGAGGACACCAGGCTGCAGCTGGATGACACAAAGGGTGTGCTCAACCAGACTGAGGTGGTACTGGCAGCAACGCGAAAATCACTCGCTGAAGAGACGCATATCCGCAAGGCTCACGAGAAGACAGAGCAAGAAATGCATATTATTGGCGATCAGTTAATTTCGACACTTCAGGAGACGGTTAGCCATGTCGGTGGTTTACGGGCGAAGAACAAGCGGAAATCCGACCTCCAGTCCCTGAACCGTGGCACCTGGGAAGTTGCCCAAGACCAGGTCGCCGATGTCACTTCTTTAGTGGAGAATCGTGTCCAAGAGTTCCAAGGCGAGCAAGAAGAACATATTGCCAATATTTCTCAAAGAATGGAATATTTTGTGCAGGGCGAGGTCCAAAAGCTCTCATCGACTCAGGCGTTCCTCAACGCAAATCTGGAGCAATTCCTTCAGTCTAGAGACAGCCTCGTGTCTCAAAAGGAGGAATCCAAGAAGGAAATGGACGAGGTCCTAGAGGAGATCAAGGAGGTTCGAGACAATATCAAGGAGAGGGTTGGCGAGAGCCTCCAGAGCATCGCTGCAGCCGCCGAGAAGATTGCTCAGGACGTCCTCAGTGAACTTGGTACATTCCACAACCAACTCCATGCTTCGTACTCCTCACTGGGCAAGGACTTCAAAACGATTTTCGAAGCACTCATGAGACACATCACTAGCCAGAGGGAAGAATCCGACAGCCTGAGAGAACAGCTTAAGGATGCTGGAGACATAATTTTGCGCTCGAACGAGGGCATTGCGGCCAAGATTCAACAAGTCATTGAACAGGAGCGAAGGCAAGCTGCTGAGGAGCGAAAGAATCTTCTATTGCAGATCACGAGCCTAATCAGTTCCCAAGCTGAGTTGCAGGAGTCTCGTCTGGCCGACAAGGCTGCAGACATTCAGCGGAGCGTCCGGGAGACAAATACAGAGTTCGAGGGCAGCATGGCCGTATACTCTCAAGCGATGGATGAATGGGGCGGTAGAGAGTCCCAGCTGATGAGTGATGTTTCAAAGTCACGAGAAACTTTGAAGACAAAGCTCAAGGACGATTGGAATGTAAGTTCACTGGAATCTCTCCCATGCAGCCGAGAAACTGACATGAATCACAGACGGCAAACGAGCATAGCACATCCATACAAGGCACCACGAAATCAGTGCACGCCGAGACAGTACGGGTAGTCGACGAGCAAATGAGGGACTTGGACGAGCAGATGACTGCGCTCGATGACTTCGTGACGCGCGCTAGATCACAGAATGCCGCTCATCATGATGAGCACGTCGCGTCGTTCACAAAGCTCTCGGGGACTGTGGAAGGCTCGTATGGCAACATTCGATCGCACTTTAAGGACACATGTTCGCGTGTTGAGGATCTCGCTGCAGACATGGAAGCGACAATCGATACAGCCATGGATGCCCTGGAACCGCTGGATGAAAATATGTGCAGACCATTAGCAACTCTTCGTGAAGAGATTTCTGCAACGAAGCTGCAAGAGTATCAACCGACGGGCAGTACGCCGCAGAAGATGGTTTACGAGTACCCAACCAGCCTTCCGCACACCAAATCGCACTCGGCACTCATCAATGAATTACACGGCGGCTCATCGCCGAGCAAGTCGTCCGTAGCTAGCAGCGGGGGCGTTTTTGCTGATGCAGACATGACCATCACGGAGGATCGCTCGCCATTACGCCCAGGCTCGTCGGAATCGTCTGCCTCGCGGCAACCACTCTCCATGAGCCTTCGCGAAGTTCATCCAAACGTGAATGGAGCATCGACCTTTGGATTTGAACAAGCAAGCCCAGTTAATGCAACCCAGACATTCAGCGCAAGTATCGGACCAGGAATCATCAGTAACACACCTTCAGATCATGACAGTACACCGCCGCTGTATAAGAAGAGCAAGATCATGCGGACGGCCAATCTCGGCAAAAGGACGGGCGCGGTGTTACCAGCTGAGGGCCGCGAAAATATGCCCCCAGTGGATGGTGCCGGAGAAATCTTTGCTCAGAGTAGCTCGAGGAGAAAGAGCCCCCGGCTTGCACGCTAACTGGACACTCGCCATTACTTGGGAGTTGTCAGTGGTGCAGGAGACGAAGAGGATTGGAAGGACCAGCCTTGGCGATATAGGTGGTAATAATCCCCCAGCCATCTCTGGAATTATTATTATTATTCCAAAGGACACTAGCAAATCATGATGATCATTTTGTTCTTCAGAACCGATTGGAGTACAGGAGTTCTGTGGTCTTTTCAGGACAGCCGAAAGGGGCGGGAGGGAATCAATGGAAGTGATGTTTTGCTATCATTACGGCAGGCATAGCAAGTATGCTAGATACCCATGTTCATTTTTGCCTTTGTAGAAACAGTCAGGGTCGTACGACATATATTTCCCTTTTCTCAAATCATTACAAGATCTTTCATTAGTGACATGTGGGTCGCAGGTTTTCCTTAAGAATAGTTCGTGATACCAAGATAATTAAAAGCCGATAAAGCTGAGCATACAGGGAGTGTATGTAGGTTCGTCGTCGGATTTGAAAAAAAAAAAAATGTTGCCAAAAGTTGGTGAATAATCAACGAGATGCCCAGCGTCCTATTTTACTTCTGCCGTATGCTGTGTGGTCCCGTCGTGCTGCATAGGGATACAGTATATTGGCTGCTCACCACAAAAGACCCCGCAGTGTACAGCACGGATGGAGTACTTGGTGCTGTACTTTAACATGATTACATCAATGAGGGGCAGCTGTGGTTGCTACCTGAGGTACATGTTGCTCAAGCTGTTTCAAGCTGGAGCTTCCCTGACCTTGCCCGTGAAGCTACATTAGAGCTCTTCACAAACATCCAATACTACATACCATCTCCCGATTGTGCTAGAGCCAGCCGCTTTGATACTCTTTCAAGGTATTTTTTGATCAATCAAAACACCCCCAAGTAAGGAACCAGACTTGAGAGACCATGGCGCAAAAAGGGACGCGTGCTGCGAGCCATGCAGGCAGCTGGTATGAGGGCCGGGCAAAGGTGCTCTCAAAGCAGCTTGATGGTTATCTGGCAGATGTGCCTACCACCTTGGACAGCAGCAGCTTGCCTATTCCCGGCGCGAGGGTCGTCATTGCACCGTGAGATGCCCAGCCCCAGCTCATGATCTTCTTTTGAGGAAAAAGAAACAAGGTTATTCTACCGTGCTGGCCAAAGTGCAATACTAACCTGGCCGTCTTTTGCCCCGCAGACACGCCGGATACAGCTACTCGGGGCCCTGCGCTGCGTGGGCGTACAAGGCGCTCGATCTCAGCAACGTCAAGCGAGTCTTTGTGCTGGGACCGTCGCACACGTACTACCTCAAGGGATGTGCTTTGACCCGGTATGCAAAGTACGCCACGCCGTTTGGCGATCTGGTGGTGGATGAGGCCATCACCAAGGAGCTCCGGGATACGGGCAAGTTCTCGGACATTCGAACGAGTGGTGGTGAGGACTGTGACGTCGAGGAGCACTCTCTCGAGATGCACCTGCCCTACATTTACAAGCGGTGTAGCCAGACGTTTGGGTCCGAGTCCGAGTACCCGACCATTGTTCCGATCCTGGTCGGCGACAACAAGGGTCCCGAAGAGAAGGCGTTTGGTGAGCTGCTGGCGCCTTACTTTCGCGACCCCGAGGCCGCCGTCGTTGTGAGCTCCGACTTCTGCCACTGGGGCCGTCGTTTCCGCTACACGCCGCACACCAAGGGCAGCCCTATTCACGAGCACATCAAGGATATCGACCACCAAGCCATGGATGCGATCAAGGGCGGCCGGCACGATGACTTTGTCGAGAACCTGGCCAAGACTGAGAATACCGTCTGTGGCCGGCACCCCATCGGTGTGACCATGGCGGCCCTCGAGGTCCTGGCAAAGGAGAAGGCGGAGGAGACGGATAAGTACCGATTCAAGTTTGTTCAATACCAGCGGAGTGGGCTGGTTGAGGATATGGGTGACTCGAGTGTCAGCTATGCGTCGGCCTATGCCATCATTTAAAGTGTCAATGATCGGCATAGTATCTAGAGAGGGCTACCATGGCTTCTAGGCTGTATCATGATAGAAGGGTGACGGTGGAAGATTTACTTGACATAAATGATCACAACTACTTTACCACTGAAAACAAAATTTTGAAATTTGCTTTCTTCAATCGCAATTTTTTTTTTTATTTTTAAATAACGTACCTAACAGTCTTT
>NW_006917094.1:3015374-3057262 GCF_000516985.1 Pestalotiopsis fici W106-1 | reverse complement strand
TCGTACTATTTTTTTTTTTTTTTTTTAAATAAACGTTACCAACAGCTTTGTTCAAACCACCCAGAGGTATAATATCTTGCTGGCAGCGAAATTCCCGGTAGCAAAAGAGTGGAACCTTCGGCTTTGAAGGCCGGACGCGAGAGCTCAGCGAATCCATTCGGCAAGGGCGGGACGGACCGCAAGTCAACCTCCAAATCCGATATTGTCTTGTTCTCAAACCCCGTCCATCAACGACTTACTCCATCAACTTGAAATTTCAATCAAGTCTAAATGAGCTCAAGAGATATTGAACACCCACGAACAGCAGACGAATCATCACCTCTCTTGGCCAACACCTCACCCTCTCAAGGTCAACAACATCAACTTGATCGTTCAAGCGACGAAGCCCCGACACAAATCCGAATCATGGCCATTCTGACGACTCTGGCGGCCGTCTACGGCGGCACGGCTGTTGCCCTCGGCGCTTTCGGCGCCCACGGCCTCAAGAAGCGGATCGCGGATCCCGCACGTCTCCAGAACTGGAACACGGCTGCTCAGGTAAATCAATTTTCACCTCTCATTCTGACTTGTTGTTGCTACTACTTTGAACTTTGATTCTCACGTTATACATTGATCATGTAAAATATCATGACCCTTGCAATTTCACCTTGACTTGTATAATCTCATTATACACATCTATAAACACACACACAAAGTTCGCCTCATCTCCCTTTTGCAAAGACCACCAAGGCTAACCCTTCCTTTTCTCTTCATCAAGTACCAACTCGTCCACTCAGTAGCAACCCTGGTAGTGGCCTCCCTGGCACCGCAGACGCGCGCCACGCGCTGGGCAGGCGGCCTCTTCATTGCCGGCATGACCATGTTCTCGGGCAGCCTGTACCTCTTGACCCTGGACCCCCAAAAGTATCGCTCCATGGGTCCCGTCACCCCCCTGGGCGGACTGTGCTTTATCGCCGGCTGGGCCGCCTTGGCCGTTGGGAGCCGTGGTCGTCTGGGCCTGGGTACATTGGGTGCGCGTTAAGAGAAAGGAAAGGAAAAAGAGACCTAGCCCCGAGTTTCCCCTTTTATGGAAAGAAGTTCGGGACGCTGGTTCCAATTGAAGGAATGGTCGTGTATGATAAGTCAAGGTTTAGGAGGTGGTTGGAAACATTCTCTTCTCTTGCAATTTGATATGTATCATAGAAAGCACAACATGTAAATTCTGATTTCACGGATTTCACTCATAAAGAGATGGAGATTAGACCCATCTGTCTCGTTGAATCACAAAGTTTAAAGAATCATGTTTGGAAGCATCCCCAACTGAAGCTACATCTATACAGAATCTCCAGGTGTGAGTAATCAGACTCTAATGAGCTCGCAAATTCACGAGCGCCCTAATCAGGTCTACTGAGCCTACCTAACTCCATACGCCAGTGCCGCTTTTTTTGTCTCCTTCATCTCCCATCTCGATGAATGAAATACAAGGGGATATTTTTGTGGTTATCCCAGGCTTCATCTAAGTCGAGTACGACGATCCTACTTGCAACGCTTCTCGACAATTCCTGCACCATTTTCATCATACTCCTTCTTGGAAATCCACATTTGGTGGAATGTGCCCAAGCTAGCCAGGATACTACCACCTATCCAAGAACCGAATCTGCGTTCCGTAGTAAGACCTGCTGCGTGCAGCTTGATTCGCATTCCAGGGTACATGGCCGTCAGCTCATTATTGAGTCGGTCATTGAATCCAGACAGCAGGCTGGATCCTCCGGTAACGACAATGTTACCCAATAGATTCGGCCGCAGGTCCACGTCGACATTATTGAGACAAGCGCGGATGAGCTCGGGGATGGTTTGGGCCTTGGTGATGGGGTCCGATCCGGAGACGGGCAGCTGTGCCGCATCATCCCAAAGACCCTCAGACGCACGGTATCGCTGCTCGCGCCACATCTGGTTTGCGCCGTCTGGCATCTCAAAGATGCGACCCGGTTGGCTCTTGACAAGCTCCTCGTTACCAGGGTTGTTGTACTTTCCAGGGCCCCTCCAGACTTCCACGACCGACTCCTTGAACTCGGTGAGGAGGCGTTCTTCCTCGTAAGCCCGGAAGCTTGGCGAAATCTCAAAGGGGAACTTGCGCAGCTTGGCCTGGGCGGGTTGACCAGCATCCACGGGAGTTTTATTCTGGACCATGAATGTGGGCACTACTTCCACCTTGGGCTCATTGCTATCCCACATGCTGCGAATCTGCGACGAGAGCCAGATACCACCCACGGGAGACTTCTGGATCGAGCGCTTGAGAATCATTCCGTCATGAACCGCCGTGACGCTTGTGTTTGCACCTCCCACATCAATGACCAAAGCGCTAGCCTTGCCGGCAGCAAAGGCGGCAGCAACGGGTGTCTTGGTCAGCCAGAAGGCTGGCACGCCCCAGCTCTCCATCGCAATCTCAATGGACTTCTCACGAGCCTTGCTCGAGTTCCAAGGGGCCTCGGTCATGAGTAACGGGGTCTCGGCGAGCGGCTTCTCCTGGTCCTCGGTAGCGGTAGCAGCCGCGGTGGCGTCTTCCATGGACACATCGCCCTCGCCATCGGGGGCAGGGTCGTTCAGTCCGTTCTTCTCTGGAGGGGTCTCGCGCTCGGGCTGGAGGCGCTTGATGAGCATATGCTCCCAGATCTTGGTGGCAGCATCCCAGTCCTCGACTACGGACTCGGTGCGGGACATGTAGTTCTTGATCTCAAAGTCGGCGCGGGGAATAAGGCATTCGTCGCCAAAGACATCTTTGCCATTGGCGGAACCGTAAAACGATGGCAGCACGGATTTGGGAACGTCCTCGCCTGCAAAACCAGCGCGTGTTTGCACGTAGCCTGCATCGAGGACCATGGCAGAGACCTCATCTGTTGGCGACTGTCAGCAGGTTGTCCATAATTTGACGGGCCAAAGAAGGGGACGAGGCTGATGCTCGAAAGAGACAGGACGGGCATTTGACTTACCTCCACCGTAGATGTCAGTCGGAGCATTCGCCGACGTCAAGGGTTGTGCCATGTTGGGCGTGTGTCTAATGGGCAATTGACCAGAATGATGGGATAATCGCGACGTGTCGTTGTGTTTCGAGGATGCGTCGCGTTCAATTCAACGTTGGCGCAAACTGATTAAATTTTAGGTAGGCGGGCGCGTTCCTGGCTGGAGTTGGAGGTTGCTTCAATGGAGCTATGGGCGGTCGTCACACGCTGCGGGAGTCGCGTGGCTGGTGGTTGGCTGGCGGGCGGCGGGTAGGTAAATGTAGGTGGGCAGTTCAACTTGAAGCTACCTTTTGGACAAGACCTCAGTGTACCTCAGTAACCCGCGGATTTACCTTGGAAGACAATGTACCTGCAGGCAGACAGGGGACTTTAATGGCCCGTGCGTCCATTAAAAGCATTGATCCAGTCCCTTTGGTACTCTGTACTATCGTTTATCGCACATTGTCGCGACTTGTGACATTGGATCATGATGTACATCGGCGTTGAAACAATTCCCACCAAATCGAACCATGGAAGTCGATACTCTCTTTTGAACCGTCCTCGGCCCAATGATTGAGCAATCGCAGGAGACGTACGATATATCTCCAAAACAATCTACCTAGATTTACAGCTCACACGGATCTGTCAACACCAAACAACCAATTGGACTTCTGAGTTATAAGCCTTGAACGCCCCATGCCGTTTCACGCCAATATTCTAGGAGTTGCGACACACAACATATAGTCACCGAGAGTCTGTACAACAGCAGTCAGAATGCACGACTACTTTGACGAGGAACCAGACGTCCTGTTGTCAGAAGACGACTTGTCCTCGGCGCACTCGTCGGATGAGGACGACTTAGACGAAGGGCCCCCGAACCCGCCGCCGCCCATCTCGCAGAACTTCTTTGCGCCGCCCTTTTACGGCCGCCCGCCAACACCGCTGCCGCCCTCGCCCTCGCTGACCTCGCTGCTGCGGCCCTCGCGGCCCACGACGCCCGACGCCTCGGACGACGAAGGGGCCCTCGAGCCCGTGCCGCGCGCCTCCCCCAAGGTGCCCACCTACGAGTACTACGGCTTCGTGCTCTACCTCTTCTCCTCGCTGGCCTTTCTCATCTACCTGCTGTGGGCCTACCTGCCCTCGCCCTTCTTGCACGCCCTGGGCATCTTTTACTACCCGAACCGCTGGTGGGCCCTGGCCGTGCCAGCCTTCCTCGTCATGCTCATTGTCTACATTTACGTCGCCCTCGCCGCCTATAATACCGAGTACCTAACTCTGCCCTTGGGCAGCCTCGAGACCGTCGTCGACGAGGCCGCCAAGGTTGCCTGTGTCGACTCCCGGGGACGTCTGCGGCCCAGCAAGCGCCACGACGAGGCCGCCGCAGCCGCCGCTACCAAGGTCAGCGAAAGCAGGGCCCTCGAGATCGATTGGCGAGCTGTGTGGAATAAGGGTACTGACGGTGTTATGGATGTTCCTCTAGCCGGAGTCAATGAAGTACTCTATGGCTATGGGGATCATGACGATGACGACTTTTGAAATGGATATTTTTCGTGACTTGTTGGGGAAATAGGCTATAATTAATTGATACCCTTGACACAAATTAGTTTCAACATCTCAGCTATGAGGAGCCAATGACAAGTGAAATGCATATTTCCGATAGTGCGCTATACAGAGTGGCAGTGTGATGCCACTTGATCAAGACCAATGGTCGCGAGACTATAGAGAGAGCACCAAGTAGAATGTGACACATGTGGCCAGTAGCACCGTCTTGAACAGCATATGCCGCCGCATGGTGTGAAAAGGGATCACGCGACATGCTCGGGGATTTGAATGAGACTTTGTAATGACCATCTATTGAATCTGTTTCATAATACATAGATCAGCCAGCCAATGAATTTCCGGCCGTTTGATCTTTTTTCTCTCTAGAGACACAAGCTGGCTTATACGATGTACACTTGACATAAAAAAAACAGGCCTCATGAGCCTTTTATATTGAGACGCTATGCAGGCACTTACTGCTCCACCTTCAAGCTCTGCAGTCTTGCCTCGGTTGAAATAACCTGCGAGTTTCGGTTAGCATGTGGATTTCTTGATGGTATTGTTTGAAAAGTATTGTGCTTACGTCGAGTGCCTGCTGAACCTCGAGTACCTTTCTGGCCTCGGCCAGCCAGTCTCGACTTAGAGTCTTTGCCCAACCAGTCAGTCCGTTCAACTCACGGGTTGCTCTGTCTAGGTCTCCCTCCTCAAGGTACGTGTGTGTCCGAGTGAGGATGCTCTCGACATCGTCACCAGTGGGAAGAGCCTCCTTCTTGAACATCACCTTGCTCAACACCCAGCTGCTGGCGTGGCTAGCAACGCCAGCATCATCGGGAAGCAGGCTGGCCTTGCGAACCTCGGAAGCGACACGGCGGAAACGGTCAATGAGCTGCGATGGTGGGCTGACACCACGCTGGTAAGCGGATGGGTTGATGGAAGCAATGGCGGCATTGACGACCTCGTCGTCAGAGGCAATTTCTCTGAGAGCGACGAGTTCACGGACGAATGGACGCGGGTGCTCGCTGTCATTGAGACTAGCACGGACCGCCTCGACGGCTACGTGAAGCTGCTGCGTACGCAGGTTGGTGTCAACCACATCGTTCCAGCCAGTCGTGAGTTGCTCCAGCTCCCGAACGGCAGAGCTCAGCTGGTCAAGCTTGCCGAGACGTCCATTTCGCTCAGCCTCGACACTTTCCTTGATTTGCTTATTGAACTGACGCTTGAGTTCGACGGCCTGTTCCAAGAGTTGGTTCTCAAGCTTCTGCTCATTGACCAGCTTCTCACGCTCCAGCTCAGTCTTGGCACGCTTGTCATAAACCTCGTGAATGCGCTTCAACTCGCTTGCAAACTCCTCGCGCCACTGGCTCTCCTGAGCAGCCATGGCTCTCTCGACGCGACCCACAAGCTCATTTGCAGCCGCCTCAAACTCGTTGACCTTGGTGGACACCTTGGAAGCGGCATCCTTCTCAATTTGAGCCTTGATGTCACGAATTTGAGATCCGACCTTGTTGAGCTCGTTCTTAGCCTTGCCAATAGTGGCAGAGAAGCGATCGTCGGCATTGTCGGCATTGACAACCGTAATGATATCGTTGAGCATCTTGACAAGGTTCTGCACGACGGGGTCTTCGGCGTCCTTAACCGAGAGGGGGTCAATTGGTGACGCAGGGGGGAAACGAGAAGGCTCATCAACGTCGGGAGCCTTGAAAGCCGGTGCAGGGTTGCTCGGTTTGCTGGTCTTTTCCTCGGGTGCCTTGTTATTGGCCTCGACAGCAGATGTTGCTGCAACTGGCTTTGCTGCCGCCTTGACTGCCTTCTCTGCCTTGGCAGGAATGTCGGTCTTGGCTGCACTCTCGTGCTTGGCCGCAACTTCACGCATGGCGCTCGACATTCTCGGGGCCTGCTCGCCGCTGTCTGCTACCCTCCATGATGCGCCGCTCTTGGGGCCGATCTTGACCTGCTCCCCGGCATCCTTGGCGTGGAGACTGCCGGAACCTACGGGACGAGGGAAGCGTCTACGGAGATCCTTCTCCTCAAAGAAGAGCACTGCCTGTTCACCAAAGGGAATGTACTCGGCGAAGAAGTCGTGGAAGTTGTCATTGATGCGAGAGTACCAGACACCACCGCCGAATGCAAGACCACCTAGAAGCACAAGAGTAATGATGTAATTGCGAAGCCTGCGGAAGAATCCCTTCTTCTTGACAGGAGTAGCGGCGACGTCCTCCGGAGCGGGCGGTGTCAAAGGAATGTCCTCGGGCTTGACAACGGGGGCTTCAACCTTCAATGCAGGCGCGCTGGTGGCTGCAGTGTTGGTCTCGACGCTGGGCAACTTGACCGGTTGCGAGTCTTCGATAGACGGCTTCTTTTCATCTGCATAAAATCTCTTCAAGGGAAACCAGTTAGGTGTCTGTTGCTTGATGGCAGCGGCTCAATTGGGGGTTGGCTTCTTCTCACCAGTCCAGCTACCCTCGCAGATCTCGCGACCGCGGGATGCCATTGACGGCCGGCGGCAGCAGCAATGGGCTTGCTACCGACGGCCCTCACGGATCGCAACGATGTCCGCAACATGAGCGCATTAAGCGACCTTCCTTTGGCAGAGGTCGGTTTCTGGCGTCGTTGTTGGTTGTTTGGAACGAGTTATGAGGTAAAAAGTGACGTGCCTTGGCCTAGGTTATTTAGTAGCTTGCAGCTTTTTGGCTGAGGTGGAACATCCCGGGCCGGCGCGCCCAGGTACTACTCAACTACTACTACAACACCTACTGCACTTGTTACCTAACATTACCTACCTACATAGGTAGCGAAACTGCACATAACTGCATACTCATCCACCACTGACCATCGCCGTGGTCACTATCATTAGGTACTCTGTTTACGCCCAAAAAAAAAATTTCCTACTTCATCGTAATGACTTTGTCACACTCTGATAAATATACTGCATAGTATCACAGATATATATATATATATATATATATACATATATATTGTCCTCGGCATTACTTTCGAGTCCAATGTTCAGGTCTGCAGGCATATTTCACGTCGAAGCTCTCTCGAAAAATGTCACGGTCATGCCAAAGTAAAGAAAGTAATGATACGCGGTGAACACAGGCGCAAGTCGCGGGAGAAAGTAAAGGAGTCTTCTTCTACAGTCATCGATATCAATGAAATTGCGCCCACAAATTACAATGCCTCCAAAAATCCAAATGAACACAGGGTTATTAAAAAATCATATGTGAGCCTGCTTACAAACTCCAAGGTCCAAAGGAATATATGGCTTCCTTCCTCGTCAAGTCGAGCAGGTCGGGGTGTGGCGTATCTCTAATCTTTCCGTAACAATACCGCGCCAGCTCCCAAGCATGGTAATCATGAGTTATATTGCTCACACTGGCGTTGTGAACTCTCCACCTCCAGAGTCTCTATCCGGCCAACCCAGCACATGACCGCAACGCCCAGACGCGTATTGCAAAGGGTCGAAGAACCTTCGTTCGTGTAGGGATTTAACAGGCACATGCTCCTCCGGATTGGGTATTCGCGCCTTCTGCCTGCAGACTCACACCGCCAGCTCGCTGGCCTGGCCTAGTGTGTCGGGGACCAGCCTGGTCCAGCGGCAGCTTCTTTGCGATGGCTGTAAACAGATCCCTGACGTTTTCGGCCGTCTTGGCTGAGGTCTCAAAGAACAACAAACCTGCCTCATTGGCATAGGCTTCGGCCTCGGCCACAGGCACAGCTCTCTTGTCCGGTTGCTCCGTGACCAAATCCAACTTGTTTCCTGCGAGGGCAATAATAATGTTCTCGTTAGCTTGTCGCTGAAGCTCTTTTACCCAGGCCTTGGCTTTATCTAGGGAAGCCTGCAAAATTCGTCAGCAAAGAGAGTCGAACGGACTTCTAGGAGACCAAAGCGTACGGATTGGGTGATGTCATATACAACAACCGCGCAGTTGGCATTACGGTAGTACATGGGAGCAAGGGATTTGTAGCGCTCTTGGCCGGCAGTATCCCAGATTTCAAATTTGACTGTGGTGTTTTCGTCGAGAGAGATAGTTTGGGTCAGGAAGGCAGCACCGATAGTGGATTCCCGGTACGAATCGAATTGGTCCTTGACGAAGCGCAAGACGATAGAGCTCTGAATTAGAGGTCAGCTTTTTTTATGTTGAATGACTCAAGTTGATGTTGGAGATAAGCTCTGTACCTTTCCAACGGCAGATTCTCCTATCAAGGCGCACGTTAGATCTTGTTCAAGTGCGAAGGTTGGAACCAACATGACGACGGGGATATCATACCTAGCAACACAAGCTTGAATTGCGCGAAGCGGGAGTTGAGGCCTCGGGCGCCAGCTGGAGCTCCTCTGGAAGCCATGACTATGTATCGGAATATCGAAAAGTAACTGAACGAGTCGGGTTCTGGATGCGGATCGACCGAGAGCCTAGGAAGAAGCAAGCGGGCGTTGACGGTTGGGTAGGATGGCGCCTATGCACGGGTGCTGCGCGACCGCTTCGTCGGGCGTTGGGGGATGACGAGATGGATTTTCGTCGGTATCGCAAAACGCGTGCGGCTGAGGGAAACCCAAAAGATTGTTGAACTTTTGGCGTGGCGATGGTGGTGGATGAGGTGTTGGCGGTGATGATGTTTGAGTTGTCGGCAGTGCAGGAAGGTATTGTGACTGCCTTGCAACTTGTTGACTGGGGGTCTGGAGGTCAGTAGGTAATTGTAGGCTACCTAGGGACTTGGTTGGGTAGGTAGGGTGGTATTAGGTAAGTACCTAGGTAAAGGTGAGGTCAGGTCGGCGCCGCTGGCAGGCAGCTTGCTTTCTTTTTTTTGCTTTGCTGGTGACCACATGCGACAAGCAGCACGTCAGGCCTTGCCAACGAGCTTTCTCAGGTGCTAAACCACAAGCAGATTGGCACGGGTCCCGGTCTTTGATGGGTTGGGGCAGCACAGATTGGTTGGCTTGGCTGCGTTGCGTTCCCGATAGCTGCATTCATAATGGCAGTCAGTCCTCGAGAGTACTGCTGAGGTTACCAAGACACGTGATAGGCGGCGGGTATTTTTCTAATGGCGAATACATACACAATTTGGAATTATCATCTCGTTAACAGAGGGTGGTGTCTACTTTTTCGAATGAGAGCGGATACTTGTTATAATATTTTTATTTACAAACTAATAAAACAGCTATTATTATGCGACATGTAAGTTGAAATAGCAGTAAACATATATATTTTCTCCTAATGGATAATCTGAGGTTCTTTTTATTTTGTATTTTGAAATTCCACGTTTGAACCTTAAATCATGAGTAGGCAGATAACATTGAATGGTTTCAATTCATGTATGCTTGGGATATAGCAATGGTTTAATACTTTGTACACCTGGGCACCAGCCTTGCTTCTAGTGCACTGTAGTTACTGTTGGCTACAGCGTCGAATTTCCTCTAGCTGTAGAAGCTCGCTGCCATTTTCAGTGTTACGGATAGATCAATTTATGCACAGCCGATAAAGATGGAAACTACGTAGCTAGGTACCATCCATATCTTAGCGCTGCTTGATCCTTGCAGGGATTGTGGGTTCCAGTCTGCCACCAGTACGTACCGCTACCGAGTTCCTTGTAGGTTGAATCCAATTCGTGTCAACAGGAGCAACAACTCCCCAGCGACGACATTTCGCAGGAGGAAATACTGCAAGGTCGACAGAGCACATTTCAGCGCCTGAAGACGTTGATTCTCTCGTCCACCACACGGCACCTCTGTGCGCTCATTTTAGCTCTTCATTTTCTTCTTCAACTCCCTGCCATTCCTCTATTTTGTGCTCTCCTTTCCGCGGTATCCATCTTTCGACTGCGACTCCCTACCTACTCTTTACGGCCGACTATAGACTATAGAAACGCCCTGCTGTTCGACACCTTGACCCCTGTTATGCGATAGTTTCCAACGACTCGTGGTTGACGATTTCTCAAGGCTACTTTTACGTACTGCCCAACATGAGTCTCCCTTTCCGAGATATCAACGTCCAGGTGGCGACTGATTCCTACACCTTCACCTCTCCTTCTTCTCCGAATGCGCCGGCCCTCGTCATCGACCGTCCCACCGGCGACCTGCGACTGAGCGAGGGTACTCCCTACCCGAACAAGCGTGTCTCGCGCGTTTCTAGCATCGCCGGTATTCTGGGCATCATCAAGCTCAGGCTGGACAAGTATGCCATTATCGTTACCAAAGCCCAGCCCATGGGCCGCCTAAAGGGCCATATGGTGTACAAGGTAGTTGCCACAGAGCTCCTGCCTATGCGCGAGCGTCAGATCAGAGATCCGGACGAGGATACTTTCCTTTCGCTGCTCAAGACCCATGTCTTGCCAGGTCCTATGTACTTCTCCTATTCTCTTGATCTCACCAACAGCTTCCAACGACAAGCTTCCATGGACAGCTCGACCCCGCTGTGGCAGCGCGCCGATGACCGTTTCTTCTGGAACAGATTCGTCTCTACTGATCTGATCGACTTTCGCAAGAGAGGCAGCCGGTCACAGCCAGGCCCGCAGGTCGCGGCAGACCCTTTCATCCTCCCTGTGATCTGGGGTACCTTGGAGATTCGCCCAACGTCTCTCAAGGGCACACCTTTTACCCTGGGTCTCATCACCCGCAAAGCGCGCTACCGAGCCGGAACCCGATACCTTACCAGAGGTCTTGATGAAGATGGACACGCTGCAAACTACAATGAAACGGAACAAATTCTTGTCCTGAACGACACTGGCAGTGGCCTTGGCGGCTTTGCAGGAAGCAATGACATGCAGAGCGGCAAATTTGGGGCGTCAGATGGCAAGGAAATGCAGATCCTTTCATACGTGCAAACAAGAGGTAGTGTGCCAGCTTTGTGGGCCGAAGTCAACACCCTCAAGTACACACCCAAGATCCAGGTCCGCGGTATCGAGTCTGCACTACCGGCGGCCCGCAAGCACTTTGAGGAGCAGATTCGTATCTACGGCGACAACTACTTGGTGAACCTCGTCAACCAGGGCGGTCGGGAGAAACGAATCAAGGACACCTATGAGCAGGTGGTAGAGAAGCTCGTCTCCAATCCCACTAGTGGCGTTGAGAGTAATACTCGAACGGATGAGAAGTTCCATGTCATTGAGCCAACCGCGTCAAGGCAGAGCTTGGACCGCCTGCACTATGTCTACTTTGATTACCACCACGAGACTAAGGGTATGCAGATGCAGCGTGCCATGCTCCTGGTAGAGAGACTTCAAGATGCTCTTATTGCTCAGCAATACTTCCGTGGCGTGGATATGCCCGCCAATGGCGGCCTCGAGACACGCAACTTCCAGACGAGTGTGGTTCGGACTAATTGCATGGATTCTCTGGACCGTACCAATGTTGTACAGAGCATGCTTGCTCGTTGGACCCTGGATCGCATGTTCGTCGATCTCGGCATTTTGGAAAAGGGCGAGACCTTCGCAGCCGTGGACCGGGACTTCTACTTCCTTTTCCGCAATATCTGGGCCGACAATGCCGACACCGTTTCTCGCGCCTATGCGGGCACGGGCGCCATGAAGACAGACATTACCCGTATGGGCACGCGGACAAATGCCGGCAAACTTCAAGATCTCAAGATCGCCATCACGCGATTCTACCTAAACAACTTCAGAGATGGGCCTCGGCAGGATGCCTACGACGTCTTCCTCGGAGCCTACGACGCAAGCTCGGCCAATATTGGTTCGGCGCTTGTCTTTGCCGATCGAAGGCCCATTCTCATCCAGAGTATTCCCTACATTCTTGCCTTCAGCGTCTTTGTTATCCTCGTGTCGATGTTCACGCGCCGTGCCCCAGACGCCGCTGTACTGCCACTGCGACTGTTCGTTCTTGCCTGGTTGGTGGTGGCCGCGTGGTGTACACAATTTATTCTGAAGAACGGAATGCTCTATGTAAGTGGCTTGTATTGAAAAGTTATCCTCAGGCAATATATTAACATCATGTTCAGGTGAACTGGCCCAAGTTGAACCCGAGACCATGGGCAGTCGAAGGCTACCAAGAGACAATCTCCAAGGTTCGAAAGGACAAGCTACTGGGACCCTTCGTCGCCAAGCATGAGCGCGGACTGAGCACGGCTAGGTATCTCAGCGCCGAGGAGGGCAAGAAGAGAATCGAATAAAAAAAAAGAACAATTCGCTTTGTGTTGAAATGGAGTTCATCCACCTGTCGGACTTTGAAAGGGCCCCCCTTTATGGGCTCTTGTCCCACCCAGCGGGGCGTATGGTTGTAGGATCAACAGGGGAACATTGTAGATTAGACATACTGAAATAAGATATTGCCATAGTTTCTTCTTCCTTAATACGAAATGACCTCAAGTCATAGGATAATTCATTAAAATTTCATAATCCATAAGATGCAGTCTGTCTCTACTGGTGTGTACAAGTCAAAGTCAAGAAGATGAAAAGTGTATTGATAACACTCATTATGGGAAAGAACCATACTATCATCAGAAAGGATATATACCACCGTCTGAATGTGAAAGGAAAACCCAGCACTAAAAGCCAAGTGGCCGTAGAATAAAACATTATGAAAAAAGAAGAAATAAAACACCTTGGCTCCCTGCTATGCAATATCCTCGTGTTGCCGATGCCTCGCTTCCAATAGAAAGTTTCTTGCAAACGCGCGCGCATCCATTCTTTCCAATCAAACTGTATGTGCGCCAGGTGATGCCTGTGTAATATCAAATAAAGAAGAATAGAAAGGAACAAAGGAAAACTGCCCAAGATGGGTAGGAGGGGGCAAAATTAATAGTGCCCAGAAAAAAAGAAAAGGGAGTGGTGACAACAACCGCAGCATGGGGTATCCAGAGACTCGCAAAATATTGTGCGCATCTCCATCAAGGTTGCCTGCCTTCTGTAATGTTACAACCAAAGTAACCACTTAGCACCAGCCCAGACTCCTCTGCCAATGCCGAGGAAGATTCGTAGGATCATGACCACGAACCATACATACCACATGAAGCCCACAAGCACCCATTCAACCATCAGCCAGCCGCCTCGCCTGACCCATCGGAACCGGCGCCGCCTACGTCTGAGCATCTTGTCGATGATATCTACAACCCTCTTCACCTTGAGTCTCTGGCTGTCTACCATATCTCGCGAACATTCGTCCGCTTCATCCGCGGCGCGTCTTGTCATATCAATCAGGTCGGTGGCGACGCGAGTATGCATCGTGTCCACACGACCATGTACTTGCCGCATTTCACCATTGGCAAAGGCAGCAGCCGACTTCTCGAGTGCGGTATCCGTGTATCGTATACTAGAGGCAAGCACTTGGGCAGTCGTGGTGTAGACTTCAAGTTGCGAGACAGTAGCTGGCATCTTTTTGTCAGCAACCAGGGGTCTGAGTTCGTCCCATGGGACAGGAAGGATTGTCTTGGAGCCGGACGGCGATATGATGGGTTGGGGTTCAGCCGCGCGCCGGGCGATTTCCATTGCCTTGATGCCCGAAGAAAGAGCAAGGGCACGCAGGCGGGCGACCTCACGCTTGGAAAGCTGCGTCGAGGGCTGAGGAGACGGCGATCGATCTGAGATCGACCAATGCCGCGTTTGTGAAGATGAGCTGCGTTGAGGACGATTCAATGGTGCTGGAAGAGACAGCAGGGCGTCTAATCCAGACATATGTGATTCGTCAACCAAGACACCAGAATCACGCCAACGTGAGTCCGAGTCGGAAATTGTGGCATTCTTGTCAGAGAAATCTGGAAGCGGGCCCGTTGATGAGGTGGGCGATGCATTTGACACATCGATGCGTGGAGGTTTGAGTTGATCAAATCGACTTGAGCGACGACCAGCTACTTGTGAAGGATTATTTAAAGGAACGAGCTTGCTATTGCTGTCTGCAATTGTCGTTCTATCCGTTTCAGAAGTAGGCTTGAAGACCGGCATCGCATCGAGATAGTTTCTGCCTTGATGGGCTTCGTCAGTCTTCCGTAAGGAGCTGTCTGACAGGGCAGCCGGCGTTCTTAGGCGACCTCTGGCAGGTTCAGCCTCGGATTCGTCGCTCGACGTGCTAGACGAGCTGCTATCACTCTCTTGGTCTTTCTTCCATACGAGGTCGGAAAGTTTGGATACACCACCGCGGATAATACCATCAATTTTGGCACCCCCTTTGAGGATGTTGCGAAGACCCATTTGCTCGTCTTTGCCTAGACGAAGGCTGCCAATGCTCTTGTGAGATTTATGAGTCTCCACTCGTGGAATACGCGGCGCTGGGCTCTTCGAGCGCAATCGAACTGTAGAGTTGAGATCATCCGCAGACACCGGAGATGACAAGAGCATTCCGCTTTCATCAACGGGGCTGTCGGGATGCTCGTCTCGCCCAGACGTCGCTCCTGCAGCTCGGTCCCGGCTGCGATCGCGGAAAATGTTCTTGACTTTGGAGAATGGTTTGCGAACAGGCGACACGGGCCGGCTACCTGGCGGTGATAGATCCATCCCAATAGCGGGTATGTGATGCCCGCCATTCTTTGTTGCCCTCAAATCCGGTGAAGTCGGTGCAGAGCTATCAAAGTCCAAGGATGCTCTGTTAGTCCAGCGAGGCACTTCTAGACTGGGTCGTCCAGATCGGACTGGAGAACCGTGTCGCAGTGGAGCACGATCAGAGCGATCAATATCACTCCCTTCCATCCTGGCGTCGCTTCCAGCATTATCGGTAACAGATGGGCCAGGTGACTTCTCTGGGGTCATCAAGCTCGTCCGGAATGGTTTTGGCCGCAGCTCTGCTGCTGCACTGGTATCTTGTGTTGACTTCTGTTTAGCTGCAAGTGCCTCTCTTGCCAGCATCTCATTCATCTGTTTCTCCAATAACGCCTTACTATTAGCACTAACGGTTCCACTCCGCTCCCGCTTCCTGCGGTCTCCATCGCTGTCCGAAGTATCTGAAAATGAGCTTTTCCGCATGTGCAAGAAGTCGTGATGATTATGAGAAGAATTATGCCAGTGGTGTAAGCCCTTGAGCTCTTGAAGTTTTTGTCGAGCCCGGTCCCGTGCGCTGACATGCGATGTCTCGGTATCTGCCCTCGATACTGCATTAGAGTCCGAGTGATCCCGGTCCATCGATGCTTCGCTCGCATTTGCTTCTCCATGGGACATGGGGGTCGGAGGGAATGGAGTAGTCATGGTCTCATTCTTGCTCGGGGACATTGGCCGAGATATTGACAAGGACTTCTTGGGATATGGGAATATGCGGCTGTAGTGACGATCCTCTATCAACGACTTGTTGTCGTCCTGTTCCACCCAGTAGAGATCAGCCACCAGATCAGCCGGTTCAAAAAACCAGTCGATTCTAGGCCTTTTGGATTTGGATGCACTGGATATTTGGGCTAGATCCAAAACCTCTGGATCCATGATGTTGTGTGCGGCTGGGTACATGGGAATCGTTGGCGCATTGTCCGGTTGTAAGGGGGATGCAGCAGCCATGGTAGCTGCTTGGTCAACCCAGTCAGTAACCCTGTTGACATCAGAAAAGCCTTGAGCTTCTCCGTCAATAACCTTTCGCTCCCTAGCTCTAACTTTGCGGTTTCTTATGTATTGCAAAGGATTGTAAGGACGCCCTAACGGTACTTGAGTCCTGGGGAAAGGGTAAGACGCAGATGATTGGCCGCCGTTCGGAGAAGTAGGAGGGCTTGACGTAGATGGGCGGCTTGCCTGGCTCTTGGCCTGCAAAGGCGGTACGAAATTCAACATTCGTCTGTACTGCGCCATGAGCTCGAAGTGCTCTTTCGCCTTCTGGGCCCGGTTCAGAGTAGAAGATGAAAAATGATACGTATAAGTGCTGTCAGGATCAAATGATGCTTGTAGAGGATTTGTCAATCTTTGATGAGACACTGAGACGGTCCTCGGCGCTGGGCCGCTCTTCTCCGGCTTGGGGGATAGGTTGCGTGACGTCCGCCTCTGCTGCTGGAGGTGCTGCTTAAGACCGCCGCCGACTGGGCTATCAGCAACGTGGGCAAGCCGTGGGGGCATTGGGCTGGAGATGTTTCTTCTTTGTGCCATCCTTCTGGACTCGCTCAAATTCAATGCCATGCTGACAATCTGCGTAGAATCGAGGTCGACAGCTTGCTTTGGCCGAGCGGTCGGGATCCTGGATGTGGCCGATGAGAGCCCCTTTCCAGCATGACGCTCCTCGGTTGCGCCCTCGATCATGTCTGCCATATCAACATCATAGTCGGATGAATAAGTCCTCCTCGATGCAAGCTCATCTGGCACCGTGGCCGGCATGGGACTCTTCGCTCTTCGGCCATCGATCGGAATCCTAGACCTCCTTCGCTCATCATCTCTATCAACAGCAGTAGAATGGCCTAGCTTCCCGTCATAAATGGGATCAGCAAGGAGGAAACCACCGGTAGGTCGCGGCTTATGCGACCGCCTGCGTGTACCATCTTTCGCTATATGTCGGCTCTTGCTCGAGGCGTCATGTTCGGCTAGGGCAGAGGCCGTCAAGGAGGGATCTTGGACTGCCGAAGCATCGCCGTTCGCCGTGCTGGATTCGCCAGTCTCGTAACTACCATAGCTCCGGCTCGACCTAGAGGTTGATATCCGGGCGTATCGGGGCGCCGTAGCGAAGCTACCCCGGGTTTGGGGCGGCTTGTCGTCTTCGTCGTTCCCCATCTTGGCATCCGGCCTCGAAGCCGGCACTTGGCCCCCTTCACATGCCCAACATGCAACTTCCCAGACTCTCAGCAATTATCTCGATACGGCGGGGAAATCGGCGCAGGCAGCGGCGGGACTGAGGGCTGCGTATAATCTGGGCTGTAGGTGGTGGTGTTTGCAAGCAAAGTGGTGCAAAGAATGTTGGAAGTCAATCATGTGAAAGGGTGCAGGTTGAGAGTCCCGCGTCGGAATCAATCCCAATAAACCCACGTGGGCAGGGGTGCTTAGGTGCACGTCAAGTAGCACAAGTTACCGCCAACGGTGCAGCGAACAAGGTACAGCGGTGACAGGCGTTTGGGGGGTCCCGTCCGGCAATTACCTTACCAGTGACACGGTACTCTGAAGCCCTGGAACAATGCTGACTATCAAGACACCATGACAAGAGCCTCAGCGGTCAGAAGTCGAATTATCTTGGCTGGTATAGACCCATAATCACAAACACACAGTCTCGCACAATCTCAAAGAGGCAAAACTAGGGCCCTAGAGTTCAATGCTGATTGATGAATCCCGAGGTCTATCCCAATGTGCCAAGCCTGCTACAAATCGGGCCAGGACGCACTAAGAGAACTACCCGCGTTCCGGTGTGCACCAGTGACGAACGTGCGGGTCATGCTAAAAACATTGAGGCCAGCTGATACACGTAACATTTTGCAATGAATAAAACGCTCTGGCAAAATGCATTCATGTGGACTGTGTGATTTGGCAATGGCACGTGCATCCTGAATAGCCATTCGAACTCTTATGTGGATATGCAGAGTAATGTTGCCAGGCTTTTCAGAATAGTGAATGTTTTATGCCAAGACCCGAAGGGACTTGCCTATAATTCTATACTAGGCTTACCGCTCTACCTACAGCCTGGGATGGAGAAGGGACTGCGAGTAATGTTATGCATGTATTACGATTTGGGATGGTTCCCCCTCCCCCCTCGCCGGTATTGATGAGTCGGTCATACATGTATTCAACTTACCATGTTTCCAAATTGTCGTCCTTCATGGCGATATCAATTATATCACAATTCTCCCTACGGAACCTTCAGTCGAGCAACCGTTATAAACCGGACAACGACATCATTCTACAACAGATGATGGGTAAATATAAGTATAATGAAGAAGACTCAAAGCTTTGTAACACGTTGCGTTATTGGGTATAGGAATCAAGGGGAAATAGCAATACGTCCAAAAAAAAAAAAATCGCTCATTGAAATCACCATCCATTCCACCTAGGCCAGACATCAATAATCTCATCCTCACGGCCCCGATTGCGGCTGTCTACTACCAAATACCATGAGTGTCCGGCACTCGTGATGCATGCGTGGTTCGGCCAGACTCGTAGTCTCTGACCGACATATAGCTGAGAATCGTCTGTCTTGGGACCAACCCATTGTAGTATTCCATGCTCCTGGGTAACTCTGGCTACTTGCCATCCTCCGTGCTTGGCTGGGAATTCGGGACCTGGAACCACCTGTCTTTCGCAGTTCCACGGCGTAACAATACCCCAGTTCCCGTAATGCTGTCCTGGGGGGTTGCCCTTGTCTGCGCATGGCTCCCTGGCTAAAGCCAGAGTACCTGCATTGATCAAGGCTTCTGTCGTACCATTCGGACCACGGCCAGCATACAGACTGCATACTTCTGTCAGAACGGAGATGGCAATAGCAGCCGAGTTTAAGAATTTGGAGTCACGAGAGTGCGCGGCGAGTTGTTGAAGATCGAGCGTGGGATACACGCCAGCGTGGATCTCGAGAGTGAAGTTCTCCTTCTTGAGCTCCTTGATCAGCGCCGACATATGGCTGGTCAGTTCCTGTCCGTCCAGATTCGAGGCGATCTCGGCATCGTCACTGAATGATGGATGTTGCAATGAGGTCGCCGTCGGTGTTGCTCCTACAGATAGCACCAGCGGATGGTTTGGCCTCTCCTTGCGAACCGCCCGAGCAACCGTCTGAAGCGAGCTGAACTCGATGCCGAGAAAGTTTAGGGCTTCCCAGTCCTTGCGAGCTTCGTAAGAGTGGTTGGCATGAGCGTAGATGCCCACAAACAGGCAAGAACCTACAGCTTCCGAGACGAGTAACTGATCGACCAAGCGAGAGCAATCTGGCGAGCCAGGAATCACTCCAGCTCGGTGACTGCCAACGTCAATCTTCAGAAAGACCTGTGGCGGACTGCCTGATTTGGACGCTAGAGAAGTCAAATGCTTGATTTGCTCAGTGTGATCCACCATGACAGTCAGGCCGTTGGGCCCTAGTTGTGCGGATATAGCTGCCAGGCGATCTACGGATGAGGTGTAAATAGGAAAGGCAAAGAGAAGCTGAGGCTAGTCAGTGATATTTGGCAGACACATTGTGGCGTTGTCTATGGATCTCACGTTGACTTGGCGGCCGCGCCCTTGATACTCCTTCAGCAGTGGTAGGACATTCTCCGCTTCAGCGAGAGTTGAGACGACTATATTGACTGGGGCTGTGCTGCGATCTCCAACTTGCAGGCGTGTAAGTTCGGCGGTCTAGAGTTGGGGTTAACAATGATTGGCTGAAGTGAACTGCTGCGTCTGACAGGGGCATGTTTAAAGACAAGTAAATATAAAATAGGCCCAAGTTCTAGATTGGGTAGGCGGACTGCATACTGGTGGGAAAGCTTACCTTGTGAGTCTTGATGTGAGCCCGCCAGCTGAGGTCAAGTCTATCGGCAGCCTCAAGCATCAGATTGCAATTGGCCTCTAGCTTTGCCAAGTCCAGGACGACAGATGGCGTCGCCACCTGGAAGAGATTCTTCCCAACATACTTGGCTCTGAGCAAGTCCTTGGAAGGATACATAGCCATTGAGGACTCGGGGCGAGGCGAGATCTTTGGTGGGCAAAGTCAAGATGGACGAATATGAAACTTTGCGGAGAGCAGCCACCAGGATGGGAGGTGTGGGATATAATGCCGTGCTCAATTGATGTTGAGTCTCTCAATTTCCCAATCCCTCGGAACTCAACGTTGAACTCCACTTGGCTTGACACCAGAGCAAGGGGTGCTGATGCATATGCGACGTATGTACCGAAGTCGGATCATGCAGTGGACCCAAAAGTCATGGTTGGTTGACTTTTCCAGCGTGTTGAGCTGATAGATAATAAGCCGCTGCCATCATCAATATGTCTAATAAAGTATTGTATTAGTGGCTACGAGTACAAACACGAGTGAACGGCCCAAGAGTATCACCGAGGTACAAAACGTCATGTACAATAATGATAATGATAATGATGTAGACTCCCAAGCATGCACAAATCCAGAAATGAAATTGTTGAATACGTACCAGTATAGAATGCAAGGCGGGCGATTCTTCAGTATTTGGCGCGTTGCACAAATAGCATATTAGCGCTGGCAAGCTTGAGCAGGGTCATGACCGCTTGGATAGGCAGGCATGTGCATAAGACCATTCACTGAGCCACTGTTGATCGATACAGGTTGACATAATATAATACTATTAGAGAATTGAGAGGCAAAGTAGGATGAAGTCTCGTGCCAGAAAGTGTGTTGGTGCGAATCTGGAGAGATCTTACCTAGATACAGTTTGTCTAAAGTCCTAGGTTTTAATCAAGGCCATCCAGAAGCCCTCGACACTAACAATTGGTCTGTCTACATTGTATCCTTCTCTGTACATCTTGACCGAATGACGGATCATGTACAAAGGGAACCGATCAAAAAAAAAAAAAAAAGAGCATCTTTTTGGTAGTGGCATAATTTCAGGTGCCGCCGGACACTTTCTCATACTTGGGGGCTTGGGGAGGCTGCGAAACAAGCTTTGCCAATGAGATAACCTTGGATGATTTCCATCAAGGTGCCAGAGCATCGTCCAACCTACAATAGTAACACCTATCACATCGAAACCACCTCCCACGCAAGACTTTTGAAACGTCTACCCCATACCTCGATTCCATATCGCGAATTCTTAGGCTGCCTGACTTTTGCCCAGGTACATGCCAGCCCGACCGTCTTTGGACTGCCTCCTCAACTGAATCTACCAATTCTACATACCATCGGCCAACTTCCATTTTCTGAAGTGCCAAGTGCAAGTGCGGAGTACCTACCTCGGTATCTACTCAATCAGATCGCTTTCAGCTTCGCAACTCTTTCATCATCTTACAAAGATTCCACACAGCTCTCTTGGTAAGTAAACGGTTTTGCCAATCCAAGGTGTGCGCACCGCAGCAAGCAGAAGAAGCCAAGACTGGACCAAGATCAATCACAAGCATAAAATAAAGTCTATGGAGGTCCTGGTGTCTGGTGCCTCTACGTTAAAACACGTTCCTGCCGCCCAATTGGTAGCGCGCGCCACGTACCCAGGTGCCTGGGCGAGACCCACTTCAGTTCAATGTGGGGGAGACACAGCGCCTTACCTCGAGTGCTAAGTGCTTTTTCCACCAGCTGACTAACGCCAAAACAGTTCTTCCCAGCTGGCCCAGCCTACATTACCCTGCTGGTAGCTAAAGGTAGCAAGCAAGCAAGCAAGCAACCTAGTACCTGCCTGCCCCGTCGGTCGCATCGCGAAGCACGAACGCAACCCGCGCCCGCGATTTCTAACACCATCCACGTCTCATGCGACCACATTATCCGTCATCATGGCCGCATCCCCAGATGTAGCCGAGGCCAATGGTCTGGAAGATCATAGTGATCTTTTCGGCGACATCGAGCCCGATGAGATGGAAGTCGACGACTCCACCGCAAAGCAGGACGATGACGACCTCCAAAAGATTCTCAATACTCTGGCCACAGAGGGCAATGTCAACGGCTTGGAAGGCTTCGACAGCAAGGAGATTGACCAAACCGACAAGGCAGACAATGCCATTGACTTCGAAGACTTGAGCGACGACGATCTAGCCTCCGATGATGATGCCGCCTCACCGGCCGGCCCTACAGCCGCTACCTCGCAGGTCCCCGGTCTCACAGAAGACAACGGCAGTCACGATGCCGACGTCGAAGGCGACGCCGATCTCGACGATCTTTTCGGCGACCGAGATGGAGGACATACGGATCTTCCTCCGTCATCTCCTGTCCACGATAATGCGCCAGCCGCCCCAGAGTCCCCGGTCGAGGCGCTGAAAGCCCCTCCGGCAGCTGTTGCTGCTAATGTCACCGACGACGACTGGAATACCATGTCTTGGGAAGAGAGATTCAAGTTGAATTTTCCGCAACAAGAGCCGAATAGTATTAGTGATTGGATCACGGATCAGACGCAACATCAAGACCCCTCGATTCCGGTGCCCCCTCAAAACATTGACGAGCTCTTGAGGCACAAGTTTCCTGCTTTCGAAGAACACAAAGTTCTCAACTTTCGCGAGATTTTTCCAGAATGGCCGGCTGATTATGTTTATAAAGAGCCTCCCAAGAGCCCGCCGCCTCTGGTCCCTACCAAGCTCGAGCTGGAAATCGATGTCGACACATCTAAGCTGTTCCGCATCCCCGATTCTGCTCTTGCTGCAACATCTAAGAGATCCCAGCAGCAACAGTATGGAGACAGCACGCCTTGGAGCAACATCACTGGCCCTGCACTCATGAACTTTGATGACGGGCTTTCTGATTCCGATGACGAGAATGAGCTTGTTGGGGGTTATTCCATGACTGAGATCGCCACCATCTGCGAAGACTGGGAGAATATCAACGATCCTATCACTTCGCTTCAAATCAATGGGCATCTCACGCCACCCGAAGAAGAAGATGAACCCATGGATGATTGGGAGAGAGAGTTCCTGGGGGATCGAAAGCCGCAACCCAAGCAGAAGCGTCGATATGAACCAGGTCTACCCCGCTTACCTGCGTACGAAACGCATGGCATTTCCAATTTTCTCGAAAGTACAAGAAGAAATGCTCAGTGTATCGTGCTGGACCAGAACGACCCCTACCTCCTGATCGAAGACATGCAACAGGAGCGTCCTGCCAAGAAGGCCCGGACTGAGGAAAAGATGAGAAGAATGGCAAATGGACAGCTTGGTCGCGATGTTATGAGCCGTTTCAACCACTCCAATGATGCAGCATACGAAGCGCTCAAGGCCAACCATAAGAGCAAGGTCAGGGCTACGCTGTCTAACCTGGATGTGGAGCATAGTATGCCTGCCCAGAAGCTCGCCTTCCCGTTCTATCGAACGAAACTCAATGTGGAGTTTTGGGAGCACCACCGCCCCAAGTTTGACATTGCCCGGTACATCAAGTATCAGATCAAGTTCAAGAAACCTGCCAAGGTCAAACGCAAGGAGCTCAAGGGTAAACCTGTTGCCGAAGTGTACAAGACCAGCAGGGATCTCAGCTTGAATGACAATGCGAATATTGTTCTCTTCGAGTACTGCGAGCAATCTCCTATCTTGCTGAATAAATTCGGCATGGGCAGCCGGATCATCAACTACACCCGACGACAGGACGGCGACGAGGAAGACAAGCTTCCAAAGGCGGAGCTGGGTGAGACACAAACACTTCTGCCAGAAGACAAGTCGCCCTTTTCCATATTCGGAACAGTTGATATTGGGGAAGTCGTGCCTACGCTCCACAATGCCTTGTTCCGCGCACCAGTGTTCAAGCATGAACAGCGAAATAATGATTTCATTCTCGGCTTCAGCATGACTGCGAGGGATGCGCCACACTACTATCTGAGAAAAGCCTTTAGTGTGCAAGTGGTAGGCCAGCAGAACGTGTTTCAAGAGGTTCCAGGCCCCCATGCCAGGATGATTACAAGCACGAACAAGAAGCGAATGAGGGCAATCTGTGACCGTATGGCAAGGCATCGACCAACCCTGGATATCGATATTAGAGAAGTCACTTCGCATGTCTTTGATAAAGTGGACCCTCAAAATAGGTACCCGCCCGGAGGAGATTACTATTCTCATGGCAAAATTGACCCAAATGACAGACAAAAGATGAAAGAGTTCTACGTCTATGATAAAGAGTCAAAGACGTGGAAATATAAGGAGGGCGATGCGCCCATGGATGAGCGAACGATTCGCCAGCAGATCAAGCCCGAAGATGTGGTACTCATTGAAGCTACCCAGGTCGGCTCGGCCACATTGCAGAATGCAGGCTACGATCCAAAGGCGCCTAGTTTTGCTGACGATGACGACGAGCTAGGTACTGACATTCCCCTGGTGGCCAAATTGGCTCCATGGGAACTGACCAAGAACTTCCTCGACGCTTGTCAAAGCAAGGCCATGGTTGCTCTTCACGGCGAGGGTGATCCCACTGGTCACGGTCTCGGCTTCAGCTTCATCAAGACTTCGATGAAGGGCGGGTACATCAATGCCGTCCAGGGTCCGCTTGCAACAAGTGCAGATGCCATTGAGCGTGAACGTAAGGCGAATGGTGGCCACTCCTACAACGTCAAGAAACAAAACGAGATGTACACTGCAGCCATCAAGGAGATATGGGAAAGGCAGAAGCTGACACTCTCGGACTCCACGACCCATGAGGATGCGGATGTTCTGGACACTGCAAACGAAGATGACAGATTCAATCCACAGAAATCTGCCGACCACACGTCTGCTGCCCACCTCGATGATGGTCGCAGTCAATTGAGTCGCTTCAGCCAAAATAGTCGATCTGGCCGCCGCAAGCTGAAGATCACGCGCAAGAAGAAGGCTGAAGATGGCAGCATCTATACCGAGACCTTGGTTCTGGATGACCCCCAGGTGATTCGCAGTTACATCAAGCAACGTCGGGAACTGGACGCTGCCAAGAGAGAGTAAGTGGAAAGAACTTTGAACCCGTGTTGTCGCCATTGATTTCGATACCATAGGACAATTTTCGTCAAAATTACCATAATGGAATGCATCTGCTAACACTGCCTCTAGTATCTACGCCGCCAAACCCACGGGTGATGCCGATACTGATCGGCTGCAAAGTAGATTGTAAGTTCTCATCATACTGGATCCCCAGCCACGCGAAACGCTCGACTTACAATCATACAGGATCGAACAAGAGTTGTCTCGGCTCGAAAAGAATGCCGATCGCCGTCAAGTACGCGAAAAGCAGGGCAAAGGCAAGAGAAAAAATGCCCAAGCCAACATTGCAGGCTCCCCGAGCGCGTCTGGCCCTGTCGATAAGACGGCGGGCGGCACGACTCGCAAATGCGCAAACTGTGGTCAGATCGGCCACATCAAGACCAACAAGAGGTATACCTACCACTGTCTTACTACCCCTGCTTCTTGACCCCTTTCATAGAGATGAGGAAGTTTCTCATCTAGAAATTCCACATTTGCGAACATGTACATGGTGGAGCGATAGTTGCGCCTTGCCCCCAACCTGTCATTGACCATGCACGATTCATGTTACATTCATGCACTGGTTCTCTGTCTTTCTTTCATGATTACATTCACCATGTTTATTTCAAAGCTTTGTATCCTGTCGATAGAATTCTTTCTATCATGCCTTTCGGCGATTATCATGTCGATAGAATTCTTTCTATCGTGCTTTTCGGCGATTTCATGGGTTAACCTATTTGGGTCTTTTGGGCGCGGGCATTTACTTTCTCTTCCTTTGATGAAACCTTTTGCACAGTGGGCCACCTTACTGACATCCATGGTTGCAGCAAATGTCCACTGCTCAATGGCACAATCTCGACGGATAATAATGCTGCTGAGCTTGGAGGTTTCGGCTCCTTCAGCGCGCCGGGTGCGGCAAACGACGACGACTAGAGGATGAGGCCAGAAAGATGACCCTTTCGCAACTCGAGTACTGCATCATATCCCAGTTGATCAAACAGCATCTTCTCACAATGAAGAGTTATGGAAGAGGGGTTCTTTTGAAGGGGAAAGGGAAAAGTATGACACGCATTTTCCACGGAGTATGGCATACGCACAAGCATAGGCGTTCATGGTTTGGTTTTTTCTTGCGCCCAGTTGGGCAAAAAAGGGAGTTTCAGGTCCTTTAGATACCCCTCGGTAAGAGACGTCCAGTCTGGTGATCATGGTACAAGCCATGCAAATACTTGAGAGAAAGAGGGACTTCCGACCGAGTTTGAGAGCATTTTCTATGGCGTTCACACCTAAGGGGGCAAGGGAGTTGTGACGAGACCCAAGAGCAATGGGGGTTTCATAGTTCAGCAAGTATCTCCACAATAGTGAATGCTCATGAATTGATTCTTGGGAAACTACAAAAACGCATACTGTGACATTGGCGATAGTTAGCCAAAAGACAAACTGTGAATGTTACTCCCGAGCCTCCACTCACAACGTAACCCGGCCGTCGCCTAGGAGAGGTCGTACATATCCAGAGCCTTGGGATTTCGAGCCGCAGCATTCGGCGCAGCTCTTGACTTACCGAATATGTTTGCGCGCGGGCGCTTAGGCAGGAACGTATCATAGCCCTCCAACAACCGAGACCTACCTGCCGCCCATACATTGCATTGCAGATCAAAAGCACAGTGCAGTTTAGCGATGACGACCTTTTCTAGAAACAGAGTACGGGTAACAAGAGCGGTTGACAAAGGGAAGATGAGGAGAATAGACTGGGTGTGAGCAGGCCAAGTCCTAATCGGGATTTCCCAGGTCTGGTCGGGGGGGGGGAGACGGAATAGGCCTGGGGCATGGGTTTGTGTGGTGGATATGAGAAGCCAACTACCGACCGACCCAGCGGTATCATGGTTGTCTTGGTGTGGGTAGGCATGGAGTGGTTTCCCAAACTGCCAGAAAGTTGCTAAACATAGCAATCTTGACGCTACTCAACCTACATGTAGAGGCTGGCAGCAGGCCCGAGGAGACGGACTGACTATAGATGATGCCTGCAATGGCAATGTGTGTTTGCACATCCCCGGCGGCTCTTTGGGGGAGGAAAGGGGGGCAGGGGGGGAAAGAGAAGGGTTCGTCTCATGCAGTTCAGACGTGCATTTCAATGATGTGTATGTAGGCAGGGGACTTCTCGGACCCCAAATATGGATATGACATGATTTGTGTGTACGAGTTTGGTTGAGTGAGCGACCAAACATTTGGAAAGGAATAAGAGGCTTGCATATGTGTGCGTGGAAGGTGAGACAACCGCTGCCAAGCCGAGGAAGAATCTGGGAAACCCATGACGAAGAAGCGGTAGAAGAAGCAGTAGAAGCCTGCAGCCGAACACAGCCAGGATTGGAGCAACATTTTGGGCAGTAGGTAATGTAGGTAGATGCCATCAGCAGCAGCCCTGATCCTGAATAGAGGGAGCGCTGCGTGCCGCACAAATACTTGATGCACCCACCAAGGTACGTGCAGGTGAGGGAGAGAAGAGTGAGATTTGTGGGTTTTGGCAAGAGTACCATTCCGTACTTGCAGGAATTCTGGGTGACAAAGATGACGAGCAATTGAGTGTGCAAGCAATTGCAGAACCTTGCGTCAACAACACACGGGCATGGCGAGTCATGATTGGGAGGAAATCTGCAAAAGGACCTGACATTTGGGGATCGCTAGAGGGGGGAGAGAGAGGGAAGGGAAGGGATGCATGGGCTTGCGGGACATCGATACCTAACTGCAATGATGGATACGTATTGATAGACGACAAGAAGATGGTGCGGGTTACTGGCCAAGACCAATCCATGTACTATAACCAAAGTGGAACATTCATTCAAATATACTTTCTGCACCATTCCCGGTGTATAGAACGCAGTACCTAGCTGCTTCAATGATAGGACGGTGGTTGACAGAAACTTGTTTGGCTCCTGTTGGTTCTACCAACCATTCAATCTCTCCAACTTCTCTTCAGCATACTAACATATTCGCATCACTGTAGACCGAACCAATCAAGGCCTTGTTGGTTGCACGGTGATTCTTTGAAGCTGATGCGTCCTTGTAAGCAATCGTAAATAGTGTTGTCGTCTGCAAACATTCAGTCGCATAGCCATTCGAAGGAAGGCGCCATGAAAGAAAGGAAAAAAAAAAGAATTGTGCTTGTTCTTTTACCAGGAATGTCAACTGAGCATCCCGAATGATGGTTCGGTTTCCCGATATCGTCGTCCACCGTGTCCCGTGGATGCCAAGAAATGCGCAGCACCTTTCTCTCTCTCTCTCTCTCTCTCTTCCCTTTGAGGAGGGGGGAGATCCCACATCAGGCTGGCGCAGTTTTGCGGTCCGCTGCTCTAGTACTATACATACATGTCTTGGAGACAAGGGTCAAGTTACCAAAGTGATTGGCCTGGTGTGTATCGTTGCTCGGCTGCACGTATGTTATGTACTTACGAGTATTGATCGGGGCTGGGTAATAAGGTAGGTATGTATGTAAATAATGTAGGTATACTGCCCAGCTGGCGGCTAACTTCTATTGTGTTCCTGGCGACAACTAGACAGTGCCAGGGGGAGTGTCTGTTTGTATCGCTTTCGCCGTGTCGCATAGCATTATTCATTCTCTGACCTACCAGGATGGTAAGAGGTTTTGCAGTCAATGAATGAATGGCAAGGGGACGTGGTTTCTCTGAATCTTTGTCACTCTGACCTGAATGCAAACTGTCAGATTATTGCCCTGCGCCTGTACTCACTCGGCGAACTCTGGCGCAAGCCTTGTAAGCCATGCGTGACGCGAAGAGGAAGGTGCTCCAACTTTTTTGCAAGACGGAACGACTGAAAGAGGTGAAAAAAAGAGAAGAGACGTTCAAGAGGGGGAAGGGCTTGTCTGTGAGCCAACCATGGGCTGCCGCACACAGGAGAGAAAGCCGATATGCAACGTAAGCAAAGCGCAATGTGCCTGCCAAGGGACGGATGTAAGCGGGATTCAAGCTTGCAAACGGGAGCGAACGAGCGAGCAGTATATGACGAAAGGGGGGAAGGGCGAGAAAAAGAAGAAAGACAATGTACGAGTAAGAAATGTATACATCCCATAATGGTCTCTTTCGGCACCGACGTCTTTAGCATTTGGTGTGTGCGTGTTCATGTGTGCGTACGTGTGTTGGTTGATTTCCAGGTCGCGATTTCACTGCTGGTCAATGTGCGTGAGATAGAGAGAGACAAGGAAGCACAGATTCATCAAATGTTGGTCTTGGATAATGTAGATGCCTACATGCACGTAGCATGAGACGTTGCTTCCGGAGTTTTTTGCACGATAAGCGTTGGTTCTGTTGTCGCGCTTGCCAGATCCATGTAAACATGATGGGCTTCGATTGATCTGCTATTGTCCTCTCAGACTACCTATGAACGGGAAACATATTGTACATAGTAGTACGAGCAGCAGCAGTACCGTGCTGTTTCTCCTTTCCTCTTTCAAGTTCGACGTTTCGTGGTATCCAAAATAATCACTGCTCGTGACAAAATGGGCAATGAAAAAAAAAAAAAAAAAAAAGGATCGGTCGAATGGGTACAGTCGTACAAGAATTGAATATGTGATCACTGATCAGATGCAAGGATGATGATTGATGGTCAGTCGGGCATCACAATATTACCCTCACACCGCCGGGAAAGAGAAAAAAAAACAGGGTAATTTGCCCACCTTGGCATGTCATTATTCTGGGCTAATTGACCGAAACGGGACCAAGAAATGTGACATCTTTTACCTGTTCGGTATGTACTGCAATAGGCCCATATGCACGTTAGGGTAGCTGTGCTATAAATAGCTATTAATAGCAACCAGACTTGGACCGGGGCCTGCGCGTTGTTTGGCTCGGTTGTTTCCATCCATCCCTCCAAGAGGGTTTCCCGTCGTGGAGTCCAGTCTCTTTACCCCATCTTCTCTTTTTGCCCAGCCTGCTTTCTCCAATTTGTCCAACCACTCCTCGTGTCTTTTGAGGCAGTCCAAGCCTCAATGGACTAATAGTTTGCTTGCTCTGCTTACAACATGCAGCATACCTACAGAAGACAACGAGGTGTCCAGGGGATGGGATCTGGCGATGATGTGTTCATCTCATCAGCATCATCGGACACCCAAATAGTCTTCAAAGGAGGAGAAAGAAGGACAAAAAACGCAGGGTACGTATCGCTGGGGTCCCATAAACGTCTACACAAATACATAGTAGTGTGGAATGCGTGCATGTGAAAACACCCATCATATCTTGGCAGCGGTCGAGAGACTAGCAGATGTTTAAGGTTATTTTAGTTTTCCATGGCCAATCACCACGGCGCTTAGTCTGTGAGTTGGGCAACAAATGAGAAAGATTCAATGATGGGTCTCTAGCAGACAAGTTGATCCATTTCTGCCCTTGCAACTTCGGGAGAGAAGTGGTTGTATCAAGCAGCTCTTCCATGAACGAGGGAGTTTAGTCCACTAGATGGGGTCTTTCGTCCCGGCCTAGATTTTCGCACAGGATGAATATACGTAGGTCGAGCCAACAGGGTCAAGGGGTTGATTCCTTGTATGTGCTCATTCGTACACAGTAGCTAGGTAGGGATGATATTTCATTGCAAGGTCTCTCGCTCTTTTGGCCTTGAGATATACAAGGTATACTGTTCCCACCAGCCAGATACCCATGATAATCCATGTTTGTCTGTCAAGTCAAGGTTGCGATTATTGGATTAATAAGACTCGGTTGCGAGGCGATCACGCCGATTCGGCATTTCTATATGCTACACTAGAAGCATCCGAAAGATCATCAACTGGCAGCCCACTCATCGGATCGATTGCCGGCATGATCGACCTGTCGAGAATGTAGTGAGCACAGCTGTATCTCCATGTATGTCTTTGGGTAGTAGGCGGCTATCTTGGCCGTGCAGAGAGAAAGAGAGAGAGAGAGAGAGAGAGAGAGATATGCACGAGAATTGAGTAGGACTTGGCAGGGACGGATCTGGATTGCATTCCCAAGCAGCTGGATGACGATTGAACAGGCGACATCAGATTGGTCCTGGAGCGGGGCAGTGAAGGCAAGTAAACAGCTGAAAACGGCAGTGTGCAACGCGCCAGGCCAGCCAGCCAGTCAATGGAGTAATACTCGAGAAACATGTTGCATTTCTAAAGATAACTGCGCCTTGCGGCTCAAGGAGGGGAACAAGAGAAAGAGGTGTGAGCGGGGCATGAGAGGGACGACGACCTCTTGTTTCTCGTCTCGTCTCCTCGTCGGTGTACGGTACTCGTCCTGAGCAGACAGACATGACGCACGCAAAGGGAACAGAGAGAAGGGAAAAAAAAAAAAAAAAAAAAAACTTCAACGGGCTAGCTCACGTACATGGAGTGGTACCGAGCCGGTTGACCCAAGTTCGCAGAAGCGCACCTGTCCGCCCGAAGAATCGTACGTAATCTCAGCAACGACAGATACAAGGGTGTTGAGCGAACTGCACGGGTAGATCTTCATGGTCATCAATCCCATTCGGCGGTCCAGACAGGTACGCAATTCGCGCCAAGGGTAGAAAGGCATCATCATATGATTTGCAGGGTCCATTGACGGAATGGACGTGTGCGCTTCTATTGGAGTGATAAGGCTGAGAACTCGAATTGAGGTGTGTGCTAGTGCACCTAGCCAAGTGCTTGTTGGTACGGGACATGAGCCCAGAAAGAGTAAAGAAAGGGAACACCCTGGTACTCTATCCCGGGTAAAATCCCCAACGGCATCGGGTCCTGCCCTTCCGGGAAAAGGTCGAACACACACTGTCCTCTGAAGCCGTGTTACAGGTTGCTGGTTGCTGGTCGCCGGTCGCAATCTAGGACTATACAGTGTGTCGATTGTGATCGTCCCGACGAACAAAGCTCAAACGTGTCGGTCCTGGTGACCGGGTGTAACAGAGCAAGCAGCAGACACGATGCGATGGCCAGATAATTGGCCCGCGGTCCCAAGAGACAGACCATGGATGATACATTACCTACCTAGCATGTAGCGTTATGATTACCCCGAAATCTACCATGACAACCTCCGTGGCTTCATTCGCGTCAAAATCGTTAGTTGAGTAGAAGGTATTGGATGAATCAAGGAAACTCTCGTACCAATCCAAAAATTACTCGAAATTGGGCATTCTTTCTCTGGCTACGAGCTACCTACTAGCTAGCACATAACATTACAAAGGAGAGAGACTGATGAGATGGAGAAGTCCATTTGAAGGGGGGCCAGCGGTGGGTGGTGGAGTACATCTCATCCCGGAACAACGGTGCTGCTGCAAGTGCTTGAGAACCACGGACATCAGCAAGCAAGCAGCAGACCCAGCAATCAGTCAGTGCTGGTCGGTGCCCCGTCAACTACCAGGTACTTGAACTACTAGTCGCGTCCAAGCCGTCGCAGTGGAACTGCCCTTGAAGCAGCAGAACTCGTGACCCACGCACAGCACTGAGAGAAGAAGGACAAACGAGCGAACAAAAGATTGCGACTTAATTGGTTTTTCGCTGTCTCGCCGATGGTAAATGGCCAGTCTCTTGTCGTGATCTCGGATGAAAGATAACGACATGGCTCGAATTGGGAGTTGCTAAGTATCATGCCGAGCAGGTCATTTGAGGTACATGAGCTTGCGTACCTACTTAACCCTACGGACCATGTACCTAGGCAATGTATGAATGGACAGGGACGATTATGAAGCTCCAGCGGGGACTATATGTAACTTGTCAGGCAATTGGTCATATGCTAAGTACCTCAGAGCAACCGTTTTCTCCACTGTCTATCCACTTTTTTTCTTTTTCCTTTTGGTCCCCTGGACAAATGAGTCTCGAGTCCATGGGCGGTGCTTGACTTCTCACTGGTCTGTTGAAATTCATCAGGAGAGAGCAGAAGGATATTGAAGATGTTTTCGCTTGGCTCTGAGTGGTCTTTTCCTGCTTCTCTCCCCGTATTACTCTCTGAGAGGGGGAGACAGCAGAGCTGAGAGTGTAAACGGGACCGAATAGATGCAGAGGATAGAAACTCCCCTAGCCAGCTACGTGACCAGGGCGCAAGAGATCTAGGACTTTTATCGTTGGAGTCCGGTTATGAGGGTGATGAGATGCAGGTAACAACAAGACAGCAAGTGTGCATCGTGTCCTACTACTACTACTACTATGCGCAATAACACAGTGGAATTAAAATACCTAGATTCCATTACCTAGGCTACATTTACTTTAGCTGACAGAACATGTTATTACCACTGCTACAATGTATCAACGTAGGTCAATGAACGGGGTTCGTTGCGGTCGGTCACAAACCCTTTCGTTCAAGTTTCGACGAAGCGACTGGGATTCCCACCTGCTAACAAGCCTAGTGCCGAGTCGAGGTACCCAGAGCAAGCAGTTGGAGCAGCCCGCCCGTCCACCCGCACGCACACACCCTGCTCACTCTGTTGCTGGCTGTTCTGCTCTGCTCACTTTTTTTTTTTTTTTTTGGTCAGTCTCCCCTCCCCTCCTCGCTCTCCCTCTTGTCCCGCTTCTTCGAGTCTCCAACCCAAAAAGAAGTTTAAAAGGTGCCGCGTCCGCCCTTTTGCCCACGATCTTGTCTATTATTAGCATCACCCACGCCAGATTCAGCCCCATCGCCCTGCAAGTGTAGCATAGCATCAATTCGGTATCTTGTATCTTTCGTGCATCATACACACACATTGCAGAAACTATACACACCTCTTTTTTAACATACGCATCTCTTTTGAGTCTCTCTTTCTGTGTGTCTGAGTGTGTGCGTGCGTGTGTGTGTCTCTATACCCGGTCACCACACATCGTCCTTTGCATTCGAGGCGCATCGCATCGTACCGCAGCTAAGCTCACCCGCCTACCTACTACACCATCTTCTACTACACCTTACCTTCGACTGCCCTGTGCCTGCCTGCCTGCCTGTCAACCGTCTGCACGCTCTGCGCAACCACCCGCTGCTGGCATTTCATTCATATATCGCGCCTCTTGTCGCATCACCAACAGACCGTTTCATGTCCTGGCCCCATCCTTTACTAGAGCAACTACTTGAGCCCCCCTCGAGCAGTTCTTCCAATTCAAACACGCTCACTCGCCTAGCCGGCCTCGGACATTTCTGAACCTTCAAAACATTCATTCTGCTCACGACTAACTGGCCAATTCGCCTCTTAACGCGTGCCAGTGTTGATTATAATATACACCTTTGTATTATTTTTATCATATTTTTTTTCTTTTTCTTTAAAACTCCTATTTCTATTGGTATTCTTATTATCATCAAGACTATTTGCTGCTATTAGCACTCCTTCGAACCAAACTTCTTGGCCAGATTCTGCCGCTCAAACTTTCCAAAGGTGGGAAAGAGAGAAGGAAGGAGGAGAGAAAAACCAAAAGAGAGTTTTTGACATAATCAACCCCCTCCGCACGCGCGCCGTCAGCCGTTGGCCGCCCAAGACAAGACCCGAACCAAGGGCGGGACACCAAGCCTGCGCCTACCTACTTTAGGTCTCCAAATCTCATTCAATCTGACATATCGCGACCGCTTTCAAGCTGGGACAACTACCACAACCTCGAGGCGAATTCCAACGCCCACCCCTCGGTTTCCCCTGCTACGCCTCCGCGCGACCTTAGCAGCTTCGCGTTTTCACCTCTCCCCGCCATCTTTTGCTCAATTCCGTCAAAATGGGCAGGAGAAAGATCGAGATCAAGGCCATCAAGGATGACAGAAATCGTTCTGTGTAAGCTTTACCCGCCTCCCCCCTCCAGCGCACCTCCAGCTCCCCGAGCCAGATTCTTCTGTCGCAAATAATGCCACAAGGCCATCAATGCTGTTTACTAACTCTTCTGCTCCTCTAGCACATTTCTAAAGCGAAAAGGTGGCCTGTTCAAGAAGGCTCATGAGCTCTCTGTGCTCTGCTCTGTCGATGTCGCCGTCTTCATCTTTGGGAGCAATAAGAAGCTGTACGAATATTCTTCGGCGGACATGCGTGAGCTCATCACGAAATACCAATATGTACGTACAACGGATCCCACATTAGACCAAGCCATTGTCATAAATTGATGCTAACGAGTATATCTGTTGCAGCACGGTGGTCCCAATGAGCACAAAGGCCCGGCCGACTTCAACGGCGGCGCAGACGACGACGAGGATGACGACGGCGAAGGCACTCCTCCCCACGTCCATGAGGGCTCTGTAGAGCCACACATGATGCCTCCCCAATACTCAGCTCAGCATGTTCCGTTTCCGCATCTGCGCGGTCATACTCCCTCGGCTTCACCTCCCATCAACGGCGCCCCGTTTGCTCCCCGCGGCCATACTCCACAGCCGCCGCAAATGGGCTCGAGACCTTCTTCGAGAAACGACTACCGTAGAGGACCTGGCATGCCGCAACCAGTGGGCCCTCCGGGACCACAGCCAAACGGATACGCTTACATGCCGCAACCGCACATTTACCAGCCCCCGAACCAGACGATGCCCCCAAATGTACAACATTCCATGCCGCCGCAGCCACAACCACAATATGCGTACCAGCCGCCCCCACACCCACAACATCCTCAACACCCTCAAATGCAGCCCTCGTACGTTGAAGACCAAAGGCGGGCGTCGGTACCTCCTCCGCAAATGCAGCCCTACGTTGACGAGCAGAGACGGACTTCCGTACCTCCCCCGACCTATCCGCCGCAAGCTCCTCCACCTCCGCCTGCTCAAACCCACCAGCGCATGTCACCGCCGCAATCGCACCCTTCGCAGCTCCCTCCGCAGCCAGTTCCTCAGATGTCTCCTCCTCAACCTCAGCCTCAGCACTTGGAGGTCCCCCAGATCCATCGCCGACTGTCGCAGGAACCGCAGCCGCCGGCGCCCATGGAGCCGAAGCCAGAGCCGAACTCTGAAAAGCCCCATCAACCTTTCCTCGACACTGCGTCCGCCATCAAGAAGATGCCGCAGCGCAAGCAGCACAGCATCTTCACCCCCATTGATGAGAACCGGTCAATTCTATCTCAGCATTTGGCATCCTTTGCTTCTGGTCTGAAGGAAGAATCGGGTCCGAATGGGAGCCGCGCACAGTCTGTAGATGTTGGCTCTGTCTCGCGAACAAACGCGGATTCATCTCCGCCACTTTCGCAGAGGCACAATATTCCCAGCCTTGGTAGAAACTCGGTTCCCACCATCCCAGAAACTTCTTTTACGCCGCCCTCGAGGTCCAACAGCCTGCGAGATGGCGCACCTCGACCAAGACTGAGAGTTCAGATTCCTGATGAACAGTCGGAAGCCGGTAGCAACACGGCTGAAACTCTCACAACAACATCGCCACGGAATATCTCGGAATCGGCAGTTCAGCCCACCAGGCGGAACGGCAGTGATTCTCAGCCGACTGGCGGTGTCGTGCTGCCGCCGCCGTCGCCATCTGCCTCTGCGCTCCTATCTGCCGGCGCAACCGGGCCGCCCAACCCGTTTGCTCGGCCCATTTCTCAGTCGCAGCAGGGAGGTAATATGAACATTGACACGCCTGTGTCTGCGTTGCCATCTCGTTTCCTCAACACGGAGTTCCTGCCAAGTCCCAGCAGCTTCTACCCCGAATGGAACTTTTCCAGAAACGACAGCAATACCCTGCCAAGTCCACTCAACTTTGCTACTCCTGTCCACGGTACCGGGCCTTCGTTTTTGCGCGACGAGAACTCCAACAAACGAAAGAGCCCCGAGATCAACACTGCTGGCCCGGCCTCGGACGGCCCAGACGAAATCAAGAGAGTAAAGATTGACACATGAAGTGGATATCTCGCTTAGCTTGTAAAGGATCTAAAAAATTTCCATCTCGCCTTGCATATTCAAAAACCCTTGAGATTTGATTTGCAACATCTTTGACGAGTGTATAACATTCTGCTTGGAGCGTTCCAAAAGTATTCAGCGTCCTTCGTTCTTGTTGTTTGATCCGGCAATGGTCAATTTCATTCTTCCACTGGATATCCCACTAGTTCTTGCCTTGGTCCTTCATTCTTCTTCATGTCGACCACTCATGTCGGCAGGCATATACCTTTCAATCCCTACTAAGCATGGTATGGCGTTTGGCATTGGTCTAGCACTTGCTTTTGATTTTATATCTTTCAACCCTACTGCTCCGTGGTATAGTGGCTGGTTTATTTGCAGATACGAGGCATGATTAATGGAGATTTGGCAGCTGTCCATGGAGGAGCACATTGGGCCTTATTGCTTAATTAGAAAAAGTCACGGAGCCACGGCTGTCTAGGTTCAAGGAGTTTCTGGCGTTTCCATAGCACGGTAGTCTAGCGACCACGCATGCTTTGTTTTCGAGTAAGCGGCGGCCCGTATAAAAAATTGTGTAACGGTTTATACAAATTCCTGATTACCTATACTGTGTGCACGCCAAGTCTCAAAAGCATGCCTTTACATACGCCACCGCTTAATTCTTAGCAAATACGCAATGGGCTGACCTATACATGCATGTGAACGGTGCCGAGCCACACAGCTTAAGCAAAAGACCGTTGGATGACGGCAACCAATGCCGCCATTGCTGCTTAACCGAGTGGCATCTAGAAACTCCTGACTCCATGCCACCCTTGCAAGGGAAGAAGAAAGGGTTCATGATCCTTCAACACCTGTGTGGCGTTTTTTATTTGTTCCTTTCCTCCCAGTAACTCCCACCTGCTTTTGAAAAAAAAAAAAAAAAAAAAAGGTAATCAAGCAGATAAGCGACAATAAAACCACGCGGCGACCGGGATCCCCGGGAACATCCTTTTTCTCAATGGGGATTCCGTTTCCAAGGAATTCCAAACTCACGTCAGACTCTGTACATTTATTATTATTATTATTCTGCAATGAAACCCTCCATGCTCTTTCGGATGTTTTACTGGGTCGCTGTCCGAGCTGGGTTGCTGGGTGGATTAGCTCTTGTGGCTTTTTTTGGAAAGAAAATATATCCTTCGCACTCTAATACGACTCGAGCTTTAGAACTGGGTTCCAATAGAGAAGTATCTTGGAAGTATCAATGTCAGCTTTCTGAAGCGATAGATACCTAAAACAGTGTTAGGCATGCTGTATTACAAATCTATCAGCTCTGCATATGGCAACTCAACTGTGGCTTTGTCTTTTTTTTCGTACGTCTGTTGAGACTTTGGTCTTGTCCCCAACTGGACAGTCTTTGTCGTCCTTGAGTGGTCTGTATGGCTTCTATAACTTCCATAGCTTAAAGAGATGACTTGTGACTGAGCTCGGGTATTCCCTCTTTGCACATTGCAACCTCATCATCAGGCGCCCACAGAGCGACCAAAATCACTACATTTCTGGCGAGTATCAAGGGAGTGACTGAGACAGTCTGTGGCTCTCATTTATCCTGGAGATTAGAGAAATATTCTGCAAATACGTTGTGCTTTTCAAGATCCTGCTCCGCAGTCTTGTAGTGAAAGATCTTTTTTCCCTTGTCGGAAAGCGTTGCAAGCGGCGGCAAGGAATCTTGAAAGAAAAGAAAAATACAAGAAATTATCAACATTCGGATGCCTTTGCTTGTCTCCTCCCCATCTCTTCCGAGTTTGATTACATCTCTTGCTCCTGCCAAAATGTCAATTAACTGTCTTCGTTTGGAGCAAAGATGTTCTTGGCGAGACCTACTTAATGCCCCGGTACCATTGCCATACGGACAGGACTCTATTTCCGCCTTATCCTTCTTTCTCTTATAATCTTTTCTTTCCCAATTTTCTCTCTTATATATTTCTTTCCAGGCGTTATTGATCTTTGATGTCTTGGAATTATTCCGTAGGAGGAGGTTAACAAGGACCTGATGGTATTTGGGACGGCTCCGCCCTTATGAACGCCACCTGAGCTGCCGTCACACCTCAGGGGCTATCTTGAAGCCTTCCGCAGAAAAGGAAAAGCTTAATTTATACCCACAAAGTAGATATGTTGTACCGTCTACCTTGACAAGCGGATGTAGCTGAATAGTGGGAGCGAGCCAGAACGACTTTTAGTTGTCAGAGGTTTTGTATGTGTTGATAGCGCTATTGACTAATGTAGATGCTTATGGTTCGTCTCGAGGAGAGGCCACCTATATACGATACCGTCTTGAAGGAGAAACTCTGGTGTCATATCCAGGTAATTGTATATATTGTATTCTCACCTTCTGAAAGGTATGCTGTCCAATCAGTAACACATTACACCAAACCACAATGAAAATGGTGGAAGAGACTGGACAATGTAGATATCACGATCCACGACGTGCGGTCGATTTGAAACAGGGAAAAGTCAGAGCCAACAAAGGCTATTGATCCAAAGCCTCAAATCAGTTCTGCGCTGTTCGCGAGCCATGAAAGGTTGTTTTCATGAGATTCTGTGTATGTCTAATTTCAACGCTTGTCACTATCCGCTTTTCTGTACCGGCAGCAGCTCTCCCCGCACAGGCACGCCTTGTTCAAGCCTTTCCAATACTTGTCCGAATAATCGACGGTGATCTCGGTACCAGCATCGATGCCCTTGCTGACAAGAATGATGCGCTGCGTGTGTAGCCACGTGAAGCGCTGGTACTGAGAATTGGCCTTGCAGCTATGGTTGACAAAGCGTGTAAAGTTGCCTTGCCGTCCTTGCCATATCTGATAGCTGACGCTGCTGCCCGGCGACCCGGACGAGGATGTCGTGCTCTCCATGACGTCGACCTCGCGGAAGCCCTTGGTGACGAGGCCGACAAACTCACCGATGGGCGCCCCTCTCTCGAACGCACATAGTGCCAACAGCCCATTGTTCTTGCCGTCGGGAGTCCGGAACACGAGCACGGGGCTCGGCGAAGTGACTGCGCAGCCAAAGAGTGTCGGGAAGCAGTAACAGTTGTTGAGCTTTGGATCATCCGATTGCTCCTTTTCGCAAGTCTCGCAGAGGGGGAGAGCCGACGCCCTAACAACATCACTCGCTGGCATGGACCACCGCGGATCGTCGCAGCCCCATGTTGCCTCGTCTACGATCGACTCATCGAGCTGCCGGTAGCTAAACTGCGGATCCCACTGGAGATATGTGTTCCGAAGGGGAATAGGATTGGTCCCGTCTAGTTGCACGACCCAATCGTGCTGGTGTCCATGATATAGCTTCTCAGAGGACTCGCCAAGGACCGTGAGTAGCTGTCTCCATTGTGGATGCAAGGTATCAGCCGCGACCTCCATGGCTGGCCGTAAGTTCCTCAACCTCTGCATACTCTCCTTGTCAAACCCAATCCGATACTTGCAGAAGCGGTAGATGCCCATCCCAGCAAAGACGAGAGCTACCCAGCCGCCGGCGTCCTTGATTTCCTTGTAGCCTCGCCAGACGTACATCTTATTACGCAGCTCCTTCTCTGACCAGCCAAAGTCGGCGCATGCGCCCATCAAAGCTGCCTCTACATGATGGTGACATGGGATTCAGCAAGAGTCTTGACGTATTACAAAGTATTAGACGTAATAAAGGTTTCGAAGCAGAACTTACTGTTGTAGCGACTCCTTGGTACTCCTGCATTTGCGCGAGCCCAGCCGTCCACGTAGGCATCAAAATATTCGACCCAGCGGGCTTGCACAATGACTTCAAGGGACCGACAAGCTCGACTAGCCTGTGTGACCTGCCGACAGAATACGTTGCTCCGGCTAAAGGCATCGCTCATCTCTGGTATCGCGGTCCTGGTGTCATCACGCGGCTTGGCTGCTTCGTCCGCGATCAACTGCGTTGTGCCCACAGGCGGAGCCATGAGAAAACCGCCAATAGGGCTTTCGATTGTTGTTCCGCCGGTATTGTTGTCGTCACCGCCCCGAAGCTGCAACTGCTGCACGAGATTCTGGGGGTCAAGGCTCACAGTTCCGTGGATCTGCTCCCAAATACCGCCAATGAGCTTGTCCAGTGTCGAAGGCTGCAGAAAGTGGCCCTCGGGCTTCACTTTTCGTCGCTTCGGGAACTTGTCGCCGCTGTGTATCTGCCTCTGGCTGTCCGTGTCCTCGACGAGGTTGGAGTCGGAGCGGGCTAGTCTCAGTCCGCCGGTCCCCTTGTGGTGGCTCTCTGAAGCAGCTTCAGAACAGTTTTCTTCCTCGGCATCATCAGCACCCTCAGTCACGGATTTACCTGGAATGGTATTTCGTGGTTCCTCTGGGCGATCCTCTGGCTCAATGGGGCATGCGGCGGCCCTGTCCGGCGCGGCGCGGGGAGGCACCGGCGCCGCTTTTATCTGCCGCGTCCTCGGCTCTGAAGTCTTTGTGGCCGAGAGATCGACAACATGACTAAAGACGGGCCTAGACTGCCCGGTTCGCTCACCTTGGGAGCTCTCCTCCTCCACTACGGGCATGCAAGGTTAGCGTTTACTTGAATGGTTCATATTCCAGGGCCAGAATCATGTCTATTCAGACTCTTGCATCACGCATACTCTTCATACCAAGGAAAGGCCCAGAAGCAGAGTTGGCTGCAATAAGAACTTGGGCCGCACTCACAATGAGCCTCGATACGCAAGACTGGATGATCAAGAGATTCTAGCGACCAATTTGAGCGCTCTAGCAGTATCCGGGCGATATATTGCGACAACTCGGTGTGTGCGTCAGCGGCCTTATCAGATGACACCATGGCGGCGACTCCTTTTTTGTTGGAAAGGAATAGAGAGTGTCGATGGAGTTCACAGATGGGTTGAAGGGATGGTTTTCTCAAGACGACCGCCCCGGCGTCCTGTATATTTTTAACGATGCCTCATTTCCAGGAGGCGGCCTCTATATCCTGTCAGTGCTGGAACGAGAATGAAAATAGAATCGTTGTATTTATGATCTAGGTTGTTCAGAAGAAAGAAGAGAGAAGACTCAAGGTGAGAGCTCCTGTATCAATTGTCGTTGGCGAACTTGGGAAGGTTCAAAACGGTCAAAGTTGTGACCGTGCGTCTGCTGCTAATGTTGACGCCCCAGAGGCTACTAGAGGCTAGAGCAGCCAAGGTTTTGCGCTAAAATTGCAGCCCCCCATGGAGTAAAATAGGTACTACCTTGGGCAGCACTTTTCGGACACGGCGCCTGTATCTGCTTCATAACCA
>NW_006917094.1:2996037-3015274 GCF_000516985.1 Pestalotiopsis fici W106-1 | reverse complement strand
CCCCCATGTCATAATATAATTTCCATCCACTGATACCCACCTCGACTGACCCGACGGCTTGGATAGTGCGACGGTTTGTCTCGCCCTTCTCAGCCTCATCCCCATCTTACCATCGCTTAATATATGAGACTGTCTCTAGTATCTTCAGTCGGGGTCTTCTGTCTCTGCCCTGTCTTGATCCATCTCGTAGTCATGTGGAGTTTGCTGTCTCTCGTGCTTACCAACGTCATAACTTACAAATTCGATGAAGAGCATGAACGGCATCAACTGGTGATCGACCACAAATGTGACCATCGTAGCCCGGAATCATTGATTACCTACATAAAGACTACCTTGTATTGGCAAGAATGCCGCCATGCCCGAGATGTCAGGATGCTTGTGAAGATTCTAAAGATTGGACAAGAAAACAATTAGAGAAGAGAGGCAGAAGAGAAGATTTCAAATTCGATTTTGTGAAGGTATCTCAACTATGTCAACTCCCGTCCAACTTGCTCCACTATCAATGGCATCATGCCAGGTCTTTCATCCTCTCGTTGCCCATTAGATTTCCCGGCACGTAACAAAGAACTCCTGACGTGGCGTCGCGATCAAGTATTGGCAGGCAAATGGTTCAAGAACGCTGAATCGCCGATAATATCGAAGAAGGCGAAGAAAAGAATTAAATACTCATCAGAAACAAAGGGGTAAACCCTCCATAACTTCTGACGGTGCGAAACAGAACAGGAATGTCGAAATCGGAAAGGTCCGTGGACAAACTGTAGCGGACTTGCGTGTTGTGATGGAAAACAGTGAAAGCAGAGGGCAAACAGTTTTCTAGTGGTATCATCGAAAATATAAACAGGGAAAAAAAAGAATAGGCAATAAAGCGCAACGAGCCAAGTGTAGTAGCCGTTGCAGGCATGTCAGCAGCTGGGGAAAATGCTGAATGGAGGACAAGCAGAAAAAGGACATAGGGAAGTCAGATAGTGTCGGCAGACTGGACGAGATTCTCAAAGAGCTTCAACCTTGCGTTGCATCAAAATTAAAATCTTCCTCGAAAATTCGTCCCTAGCGTCTCGGAGGAGTGTAGCTGCCGGGTCCAGTCGTGCCCTCCATATTGCCTGTCAATTCGGCGACTCGAGCCTTGATACGGGCAACGCGAGACTCGATCGCTATCATCACTTGTCAGTATCCTTCTTTGCAGTCTTTGGTGCCACCTTCTACTCACTCTCTTCGCCACTGGTGTTTTCGTCATCATCAGTTGTCTTGCTGTACCCGCCTCTGCTTTGCTCCTCGCTGTGACGAGCCCGGTCAGCTGCGTTCTTGCGAATTTGTGCCCATCTGTCCTGCATTGGCACAGTAGGTGAAGGTGCTCCTTCTTCAGAAAGCCTCTCGTCGGCCATCGGAGGGCTGTGGTCCGGAGCATGACGAGCGATCGGTGGCGGCGTGGCATCATCCTCGCTGTCATCTTCCTCGGGCGCAAATGCCGGCTGGTCAGTCAAAGGGCCTTGGTCAAAACGGGAGAACTCGTCATTGGCGTGGTGAGCATCGGCTGAGTCAATTCGCGAAACATTCTCGTCAACAGATGCTTCGTAAGCTGCTTCGTGGGGTGCTTGCGATACTGGAGACTGGACCGGGGTGATATCCTCTTCCTTCACTTCCGCCGGAGCTGCAAGTGCAGCATTGCTTGATGCCTTGATGTCGGCTTGTGCAGAGATGGGTTGTACCGTGTCCTGGGCCAGCATGGTGTTGAGGTCCATCGTGGCGTTCTCTGGGAGCTTGGAAGCCCGGTTCCGGCGACTGAAGAGCTTGCGCAGGCCACCCCCTCCACGTTTCTCTTCCTTGTGGAGCTTCTTGGGCTTCTTGTTGTCAGGGCTGGAGCCCGGCTCTGGCGATGCCATTGCCACCCGCATGGTATCAAAGTCGGTGGGAGGCGGAGGCAGAGGAGAATCGCGCCCAGTACCACCCGTCTGAACATCTCGAACCGGTTTCGACGGAACTTCTGGCTGGACGGCTGGCTCTACTAGTTGCTGCGGAGCCTCTGGTTCAACGATGACGGGAGATTGTGGTTTGGCTAGTGAGATGGCTGATGGAGACTTTTCAGGCAAGTCGGGCAGACGGTTTCCATTCGTGGCAGCATCATAGTCGGCATGCCCGTTCGTCTGCATGGTGGCTTGGCCCAATCCACGACCGGCGTTGATGTTTCCCAGGTAAGCCTCACGAATAGCGTCTTTATCGTACTTGTTGGCCCATTTCATTGCCGGTGAAGCCTCTTTCATGATAACGGGCTGCAAGGTAAGAACACTGTTAGTCTTCTCCCTCATAACCTCTACATCTGTGCGTCCGCGGCGTTCTGGGAGACTAGTCGCAGCCTGTTGTTCCTGAGCTTGTTTCGCTTGAAGTTGCTGCGCTGCAGCCTGAATCTTTGCTTGTTGGTCGGGGCCAATACTCGTCTTGCTCAAGCCGGCTCCGTTGGTCGCGCCAGGCTTCAGCCGGTTGTGCTTGTCAAGGGTCTGTTTTCCGGTCGACTTACTACGCGAAACCCCCTTGTTGCGTCGGGTCCAGCTGAAGAATCCCTTCTTTTCAGCCAAGTACGCATTGGCATCTGGTTCGGCCGCTGCGCCCTTGACAGTTTCCTCCATGATCAGCCATCTGCCCGATCTGATCACGGTCTCGATGACGGCGCAACGACCAAAGGCGGACTTTCGCTCGGCAGTCTCCTCGGGCGCTAGACTGCTCATCCACACCCACCAGAAAGCATCATCAAGATCGAATCTGGTGATACTGGCCAGCTCACCGGGCTCGAGATGCTGGTTAGACTCGAGGCGCGGGCGGTGAGATTGCGCGCTGCGTTGGCGCACACCTGCGTCAATCGGCGGCAAAACCTTGTCCGGAGGCAGCAACATATTCGGGCTGTGCGGCGAGTCGTCCACAAAGCCGGAAGATAGGAAATCAGCCCACGATGGGGTGGTCGGCCGACCTCCTCCTTGGGCCCCAGATGCAGGTGTCGTCCTTAGACCTCGCGTCGGCTGGCTTTTGGGCAGTTCGTCGTCATCGTCCTCTTCCTCCAGGGCGCCTCCAAATCCTATGTCCTCAAAACGTGACCATGATGCATCCCGCAATCCCGTCGAGTGTTTGGAGCTAGAGACCTGGGATTGATTTGCCAAGGAAATAGCCTTGAGCACTCTGCGACATTCCTCGGTAAGCGCCTGAATAGGGTCTTCGTACTCGGAGAACTCGTGCAATGCCTTGTCAGTATCGCGGTACTGGAAGTGGTTGGCACGTCGTAGCAGCGCAAATGGCGTTGGGGATACAGTATCCACGATCATGTTGACCCTGTATGTAGAAGACTGCATCAAAGACGGGTTGTGTGGTGGATACTCGGTTTCCTGCAATAGTTTCTGTAGTGATCTTGGAAGCATGGAAATACCACCGACGGTAGGTTGAGGGGCCAGGGATCGCAGGTATGCGAAGAACATATGGCTTGTGGCATCAGCCGCGCTGCAGTCACCTTGTCAGCAAACCAGGTTTAAATCTCCGAGCGGCAGAATTACGTACGTCAGCCAGAACCTGTAACCACCGTCGAAACCGTTGCCTGTGTCTTTATATTCAAAAGCCCACCAGGATGCCATGCGCGAAAGCTTGCGCCCGCTGAAACCATTGGTTTTGCCGTGGGCTGCAACCGCCGACATGAGATCAAAATAGTCAAAAATAATACTGGAACGCGCCTCGTTCTCAACACTTAGAGGAATGAAGGTGGTGAAGGCATCGCGAGCCAAATTGGAGTCTTGCTCGCCAACTTTGAAGAGCTCGTAAGCATCCCAACCAACCACACCACCTTGGACTCTGCTCCAGCACCATTTTAATACACCCGAAATTACCTGCTTTGCTGTTAGTCCTCTTTGTAAAGCTCCCGAAGGACCACAGGGTGATATTAAAAAAAAAAAAGATTATTGTACCATGGGCTCAGTCATACGAAGCTCTTGCGCCAGTGCTTCTCCTTGGGGTGTTGGGTTCGCATCGAAGAAATGACGTATAAAAATGCGGACCGCGCTCGGGTCTGAAGTTGGCCGGAAAGGTAGAAGAAGAAACGGATGATCCAGAGCTATATCGTCCCAACATGTCAGCCTCGAGCTTTGAAGCTTGCGAAATGCACCGAAAGCTATGCAATGCCTCTATAAAGACTTGCGCGTGTGCCTCCTTTCTGTTGGTGTTGTTACATACCCCTTGCCTTGAGTTCCAGCGTACAACATCTGACCAGATTTGCGATTTCCTCGGGCTCTACTGTTGTTCGTGCGTATGCATCGTCCCAGCGCGGCTTCGCGTCAGCGTGGCCCGCGAGATCATCCAGGCCGGTCTTCTTCTTTTTGGGTTTACCCTGGCCATCTTTGCCCCTTATTCGCGAAAAGAGACTCGGCATGGTGACACCGAGTCAATGCAGTGCAGTGGTATGCCTCCCAAAAAAAGGCAGAGAACCACTCAGAGTATTGACATAGAGATCCAAGTTTGGAACGAATGTGGAAAAAAGAATGCCTTGGGTGTGTTTGCAGCAACAACAACAAGACGAGAAGAATTGCGCAGTAGAAAAAAAAAAAAAAGTCGAAGGCTGTTTGTAAAAGCGGCCGTGAAGCTAGTTGTCCAAGATCGCGAACGGGGGTGCGTGGGGGGGATCCCCGTTTTCGTCTCGTCTATTTCTGGGGCGAAACGTGAAATAAATTGGAAGAGGAAAGTCGGTTCGGGCGGGAGGAGGAGAGGTTTGCCGCGATCCCTGCGACTTTGCAAAAAAGTATATCAACAATTGTTGTCGTCAGTGGAACAATCGAAAGACGACTTTCGAAAGTCAAGTAGGTAAGTAGGTAGGCAATCAGTCAATGGAGGGGGGCGCGTATGTGTTTGTGCCAAAGTCGCTAGACACTACAGAGCAGCGATATCCGATAGGTTATTGGAGAAAATAGGGGAAAAGGTTTGGGAATACTAAACAAGAACGTGGACAAAAAAAAAACCACTAGAAAGACAGAGATGAGAGAGAGAGAAGAAAAATTGAACGATGGTGATGCAAGTGCTTTTTTTGGGAGCAGCATTCAGAGAGAGAGAAGAAAAAAAAAAAAGACAGGGCCTCTCTTGGGTGTTCTGAAAGAGGATGTAATCTCAGGGGTACAGAGAGACGCCGCCGTGTCTGGCGAGTTGAGGGTTCTGGTCACAACATGAGGTAGCCAGTGGCCCATTTACCATGCAGGCCAGGGTGTATGCAATGTTATGTAGGTGGTAGGTATGTATGTACATTTACCTACTTGTAATCTGTACGTACTTGGCACATACTTCTAACATTACAGATAGGATAGGTACACAGATGGATGTTAAAATGGGTGTGTGGTGGTATTGGGCGCGGGTGTGGCCCGTCTTCTTGCAGCGTTCGTGCATCTTCTTTTCTCTGCTCTGCTGTGCTCTTCCCTGCCCATCGCGTTTCGTCTCTCGTGTCTCTCTCACTACAGAGTAGGTACTACTTCTTCATGTGAGCTCAGGCAGGTCCAAGGAGTCGCACGTCCTCCTTCGAATGGTCTAGGAGCTGCAAGCCGCACTCAATTCTGCAGACTCAATTCCACTCCAGTGGATATTAGTGCCCAAGAGAGAAAGGCGCCGTTGGACTTTAGTCTCTTGTTGTTGCCGCCTTCAGCAGCGCCTACCTACTGTGGTAGGTATTGGGTCCGCTACAATCTGCGGCGGCGGTACCTACTTGGACCTATTCGGCAAGCAGCTCCCCCCTCAGCAATTAAAGCTTTTCTTTCGGACCATGAACGTTTTAAGATTGGAGGAGCTTTTGTCTAACCCATCTCAACCCGCCCTACGATCCAGAAGCACGTTACGGCAATACAGACATGAATTTCATTGCAGCCACTGACCTTTGGAGTCCTAGCAGTCCAACCACCTTGTACAATGACGGCAAAGAAGCATAAAAAGACAGACCAAAAGGAAAACAAAAACTTTGACAGAACTTAGCGGAATTGCTAATCATAGTCCCAGTCAATGCCTTGGATGTATGATGTTTTCTTCTTCTTGTCAGCCAACATTTTACTACCGCCATCCATGGCGCCAATCCAAAGCTCACTCACTCACTCACTCAAAGCCGCATGGGCATTGCGCACGCAAAGGGCAGCAGCCCCCCCAGTTCTTTTCCTGGGGACATTTCGTCTCAAACTCCGGCAAACCTTGCATACGTGGACGAGGGGGCTGTCAATTTTGTTTGCTTGCTTTACCTCGGGCCTTTCAAATTACTAATTCTCTTGCGCCAGCCAATTCATTGATTCATTCCATCATTCCCTTGTGTGGTCTGATGGGTGATGGGTGATAGGTTGCAAAAGACATGCCCCGGCGATCTCTAGAAGTAACGCCGACGTTGTGTATCGTTAATCACCATGTCAATGGAGTGAGTTCAGGAAGACGTCTTGGAAGCCATTTCCCGGGTCGCGGCAAAGCTAGTAGGTCGGAACCATATATTATTAGGTACGTTCTCGCCCAACCATCACATCTGCGCTCTTCAAGTCCAGTCTTCTTGTCTGGCCCGATTGAGGTAACTGTCTACGCTGATCGTCAGGTACAATTTCGTTTTTCGTGTGACAGCAGGTAACCTTTCGTGTCATTTTCGTACCGTATTTGCATCGCACCAGATTTCGGATACGATTCGTTCAACTTCATCGGCAAGACCCCAAAGTGTCGTGTCCTCACTCATTTTGCGACTTGCAAAGTTCAACAGAGTCGTCATGTTCCATGCAGGCCAGAAAGACTGATCTCGGGAGAGGCGTTTCGGTTGCCATGTCGGGGGGCATTGACGAGACTCTAGAAGAAGCCTAGGGCATATACGGCAACCCAGTACCACATGGTTTGGACGTCTGCAAGTCTTGAACTTTGGAGGGCAGTTATATCTGCTGTCTCTTGTCTGCAGCTCTGGGCCTTCCCGGAAACCCAGACCGGACGCCACTCACCACAAGGTGCGGTATTGCAGAGATGCACTGGGATCCGTTTGAGCTTGTCACGCCCTGCTTACTTACTTTTATCAAGTGTATACTGTACTATGCCGTCGACCATCATGATCAATGATTGTCAAAAGCAAGCCAAAGCCCCCTTTGGCCAACATGGCTTTGCATAAACCAACAACTCATCATCCCTCCCCCCATGGGCGAATCCGAGTTTTTGCAACATTATTGGTCTTCAGCTGACCACTCAGCTCGCCATACTCTCCGCGTCCGTGTGTTGGCAAACCAGGTTAAGGAATAGTGTAGATTGAGCCAACCCGGCAATGACATCCACCAATGGGCTGTGCGAAACAGCAATCAAGATTCCAGTGCTATCTTGATTTACAGTGGATATCTCTCTATTCATTCTTTGGCTTCAGCTCAAGCCAGCTCCACCTCGTCCAGCCGGGTTACTATTGATACTTGTTGCATACTGCGCATTTTCCTACATTCGCTATTATAACCATATTAGAACGAGCAAGCTCATGGTAAAGGGTCGGCCATGTCAGCCTTACTTGTCCAACACGCGCCACTGTTGTATGAAACAAGTATCCGAGGCTCTGCATGCCCACTACTGCAAGCCACTCGACAACTCGTCCCAAGCCTAGTATAGGCGCGCAGTGCTGCAATCCACAACATAAAAGTGTTGATTCCAGAGTCCCAAACCGCTAACAGGCACGTGGGAAGTTCCGACCATATTCGTCTGGATAGGTACACATGGTCCAGGCTTTTTTTTGAGATGAAGATCTTTTGGATTTGCTGATCTACCTTTTTTTTTTAGGGGACCCCATTAGCGGGTCAAGCTTCCCAAGCTTCTCCACGATTCTCCACTTCCCAATTTGGACCACTATTGAAGCTTCTTTCATCAAGCACCCAAAATAAAAAAAAGTGATGAGATGGGAGGCGCAAACAAACCAACCATAAACACCATTTCCGCCCACGGGATCCGAGTCTTCCTTTAATAGATGGTACCACATCTTAAAATTTGATTGGTACTTTTTCACTAACCCTCGAATCTAGGAGTAGACCCGCGACTGCAAACTTCAGCTATCAGCCTCGCCAAGCATTGTTTGATATATGCCTTGGCAACAGATCGATTGATAAAGTTCATTGCGAGGCTGTGGTATAGCAACTATCAGCACCACCAGAACCCCGCCGCATGTGTTGTCCATCCTGGTCGATGTGATTGCCCCTTCAGCAACTGCATGTCTCGACAAGAGTGTATTGTAGGTAGTCTTGTAAGCAAACTGCACTACACCTTGATAATATTGACTTCTTTTCTTCTTCTTGAATTGGATTACTTGCTCTCGAAATTAACCTTTACTACGAGGCATGTATTTCCGTCATGTAACATTGATACAGGAATTGGCCATGGTGACGTCGAGGATTGTATCACTGGTAAAATCAAAGTGTTTGTGACGAAGCATATGGATAGATCCTTCACTGCATAATTTGTTGCACAGATTCTCTGATCATCTCGGCGGTCGTGCTTTCATTATAGTAACGCAAGTGTAGTCCCTTGCGAACAAAATTTCTCATCATGCATGCATGCAACTGCATGTCCCAAGAGGGGAATGTATCCCCCAACAGGTCTTCTATAGAACGATGAAACGCCTCAATCAAGATAGGCCATCAGTCTTCGTTGCCTGGAAAAATGTATACACACCATTGAAGAAGAAAACCCCCATAAACAAAACCGCAAGCATCTCCGCAGGCAGACTATACAATGGTCGTTCTTTTCTTCTTCTTTTCGCCATCATAGATTCCGTAATCGTCGTGTCCGTAAACTTGCAAAGCTTCCACGTCAAAAAAAAGCCTGGCCACATTTTAAGGGTTGCAAGAACTTCTTTCAGTTCTTCTCTCCGTTGGTTTCAACTGCACCCTCTTCTCCCTCGTCTTCGAGCACCTTGCTCTCTTCTACGACGCCATTACCATTCTTCTGCTCGACTTTGCCAACCGTCACGACGGGGGTGGGTTCTTCCTTTTTGGTTTGGTCTGCGGTCTCTTCTTCTTTCTTCTTCTTGTCGTCCTTTTCGTTCTTGGGGGCCGCCGTCGGCTCTAGATTCCAGTCAATCTCGCTGCCCTCGCCGTACCGAGTCACGAGCCACTCGTTCGTCTTGCGAAAGTGGCCACAGTCAAAGAAGCCGCGGCTGGCGCTCAGGGGACTGGGGTGCACGCTCTGGAGGACGAGGTGGCGCTTCTTGTCGACCTTGACCACGCGCTTGCCCGCGGGGGTGCCCCAGGCCAAAAAGACGACGCCGCGCGTGCGCTTTTGCGCCACCAGGTCAATGACGCGCTGCGTAAACTTTTCCCAGCCGCGGTTGGCGTGGCTGTTGGCCTCGTGTGCCCGCACCGTCAGGCACGTGTTGAGCATGAGCACGCCGCGCTCCGCCCACGGGGTCAAGAGTCCGCCCTTGTTCGCCGGCGGCTGGAACGACGGGTAGTCCTTCTTGAGTGCCACAAACATGTTGCGCAGCGATGGCGGCGGCGCCGTCGGTGGGCGTACCGAGAAGGCGAGGCCGTGGGCTTGGTTGATATTGTGGTAGGGATCTTGGCCGAGAATGACGCACTTGACCGAGTGGAATGGTGTGAGCCGTGACCTGGAAGGGAAGCAAGTCGGTTAGTTGTGAGTTCGAGTAAAAATACGTCATCGTACTTAGAGTTCCGAGGGGATGGGAGCCAATGGCTTTCCCATAACCTAGACTGTACAATGGGAATATAGACATACCAGGAATAGATATCTTGTGGTGGTGGGAAAATCTTCTTGGGGCCAGCCATTTCCCTGGCAAGGAATCTCTTTAGATCCAAGAACTCTTTGCTCGTAACCTCATCCTTGAGGTGTGCAAGCCAGCTGTCGTCGAGGGTGTCAATCTCGAGCTGAAGCAGCTCTCTCTGCTCCTCCTTGAGGCTGGCTACCCACTTGGCCTTGTCAAAGGTCGGGGCGGGCGACTCGACTCTGGGTGCAGAGCCATTGGTGGAAGAGGAAACGACCTTTGGAGCACCAAAGAAGGACGTGATGCTCGCATTTCCGCCGCCAGTCTTGACCTTTTTGCTGGCGTCGACGCTCGAGGCCGCCTTGCGTTTGAGGGTCGAAGACATGGTTTTGTGTGTATGTGTGTGTATATGTGTTGGCGAGAATAACGGGTCTCGGTGCGGCCAGACGGCAGCGATTTCGGACTGTGGAGTGTGCTCGTGCGTAGACGACAAGCACACGTTTCAACCACACAATTGTCGAATCTATGGGGCAGAAATGGTCGAGTACAATAAGAGGCACGAGATTGGGAAGAAAAGATGTGACGAGATGCCGCTAAAACACGGAAGACGAGGATTTGAGCCTAGATATTGGGGACAAGACTAATCTTGTGTAGTTGCAAATCTGAAACAACTTGAGATTGAATAAAGAACAAGAGAAGAGAGTAAGCACGAGAGGGAAAAGAGGAAAGAAAAATGGTTCACAATTGCCTGGTCGTCACCGGGCTGCCTACCTGATCCCTCGATCTAACTATTACTCGAATTGGCGCCTAGAACCAGGGAAGGTTTGTCGTCACGTCACAGCGCGCTCTGCCTGCCTACTACTATGCAGGGGTGCGGGTGCTTTTTTGGAGCTGCACGACGCGTTGGACGCGTTTCCGTGCCAATTCAATTTAAGTCGACGTGTAAGAGGAAAAAAGGTGGAGTCTCGGATTGTCTTGGGTGCTGATAACGATTCCATGGAAGAAAAGCAATAAGCAATACTCGGCGTAATCGTCATGTTTTATCCTGAGACCAGGAGCTGTATGATTTATTATACAAAAGTTTTTTTTTTTTTTCTTTCTTATTAATCTGATTCTCTGAGATACTGTTGCCGACCGTCGTTCGTCTTTCTCTATAGTAAGATACATAAAAGTATTGTACAAGACACAATTAATTGGGCTTGCCGCGCATGCGTCGATCGCTCGTCTATATCGTATAATCTCGCCAGTGTATTGTAATCACCAAACAACCATGCTCCAGCTTTTCCAGCCTTGTACATGCGCCGAATGCAGGTATCATATACAATCAAAACGCCTTTTCCCAATGCAGAATATCGATCGGTGAGCGGAGAGTCGTCGTCCAAACATTATCGCCCACTGGTGGCCTCTTCGCCGTTTTGCTTCATTGCTGCCCTTTCATTGATGCTCCTAAACGTTCGCTTTCCAACTTCGTAGCTGCTAATCATGATGGCACAGCTGGGTGCGATCTTGAGTGTACGAGGTATCCAGCCTTTCCACAGTCCTGCCACGCCTTCTGTCTTGACAATGTGCCATAATAAACGTGCCATGGATTGCTCTTCGGGAGCCACTGTCTTGGATCCATCCGTGGCAACCTTTCTAGCCGAGTCTCTAAAGACCTGCGTTCTCGTCTTGCCCACATCGAAAGGCATCGTTGCAATAGAAGCGAGTGAGCCCGAGACGGCGCCAGCGGTGAAGCTGTCCAGGAATGTCGCCGTGTGATTCTCTTGGCTCTGGGATCGGCTCCGAACCCGGCGGCGCGAGCCGTCTTCTCTAGTTATCGAGCGGCCGCGACGCTCCTCGCGCATGTCTGTGAGTTTTCCCCTGATCGTCTCGTAGCCCCACCAATACATGCCCGAGAACGGCACGTCGCGCCAGAGTGTCAAATTGAGACCTCGCCATAATGATCGAGGTCCATGCTCAGCCAACATTGTCTTCATGCTGTCAAACGTATTGGCAAAGTGGTTCGTCGCGGTCGAGCCAGACGTGGCCTGCATGCGGGTGCGAAATAGCTCAATGGGACCAATGGCTGTGGCTGCAAGAATCCGGGCCACAGACCCGCCCACGAGCGGTGCATAGATGTCGGATTTGAGCTTGCTTATGGGGCTCGCCTCGTTGTATCGAAGCCATTCGTAACCGGTAAAGTAAATGATGTTGGCGGGCACAGCCATGACTAGAGTAGGTGAGAGACCTCGCCACAGGGTTGTCACGCCCTCGTTGCGAGCAATCTTTCTCAGGCCATCAAAAGTCGAATTAAAGGCCCTCTTTTGTGTCTGCTCAACTGCGCAATCGCCAGCTATAGCCGATCCCCCCAGCGCATCTATTCTGGGTCCTGCGACGCACAGCTCAGCGCCGTTGTTCATGAAGAAGACTTCTCGGCAACAAGCCGTGACGCCGAGGTTAGATGGCCGGAATGCATTTGGCGTGGAGGTTGAAGTTGCAAGCTTGGAGAGGTCTGCAGTGTACGCTTGAGGCGTTGCTTGCGATTGCAGTCGGACTCGGACAACATCGAGAGGGGTGACTAATGAGGACAAAGTTAGATAAGAATCCCCAGCCGCTGGGGAGGGCAAGAACAGATGAGACTTACCAAGCAGCGATGTCAACAAGCTGCCCGAGATGGCTGATAGCATCTTCTGACCAGCCGAAATGTCCATCACCTGTTCAGCGCCATCATCCTTTGATGACAGCATGGTATCGCCAGCGAATGCATCTTCCGGGATGGATAACCTGTCGTGGTCTTGCGCATCGATGCTCTGGGAAGTGGGCATTGTTTGGGCGAATCCCGGATAGCCGGGGGTGGCCCGCTGGGGTAGCTCTGATGTCGATGAGAGAGGAGGTTTTGGGGGAGTGAGAATGCGAAAAGTTTGCTCGATGGTGATGGTGATTAACCAGTACGGGATGTTTGAGTTGGTGCGCAGGCAGTCATAGCCAAGGGGGGGCGAGAGTTCATAATGCTTTGGCCCGTCTCGCTGCGATCGCGGCCAATTTTTGTTGCTCTGGAGCGTTCCAAGGGAAAAAATGCGCGTCATTAAATCGGAGGACCCAATGGCCACATTCAGCATCTGTGCCGGATTTAACCGCTGACCTTATCTAAGCTGTTCGGGGGACCTTGGTGGCGCTCCCGGGCTTTGATGGGGGTCCTGCGGTGGAACCCCAAACGCTTACAAACAGTCGCCTAGCCGAGTGATCTACCTACATTACAAGGTACCGACTGGTCACTGTGTTACCCTCCTTTCCCCCCTGTCGTCATGACTTAGAATCTTCAAGATGTTCACATTGCATAAAAAAGACAAGAGGGACAAAAGATGTGTTTCCTAATCAAGTGATCCCTTCCAGATCTATTCTGCATGATATGTCCAATATCACCGAAGACGGAATACACTTCAGAAATGCCGTTAATGTTTACTGAATCACCAAGAAGAAAAATAAAATTGATGGTAACGTCAGCATGTTGCCAACTGCATTATCTGATTCTCGATTACATGAAATACATCTTCAAAAAAGTACAAAGAGTTCGAACTGAACAAAAATCCAAGAATGCATTTGTGGTTTGGCCAAGTCGCCAATTATAATCTTCCGACCAGTTACAAATAGACTGTATTCAGGCTTGTCAAGAAGAACGAAGTACAAAGCTAGGATCAAAGTTGAAATCTTCGCCCGGCTGGGGATTCTGCATAGGCATCTGCCACATTTGCGCATTTCCTGGCCATGACGCGAATGGATCGAGGCCTTGATTCATAAACGCACCGCCGCCACTCGAGTCAGCCTCGATGTTTATCTGATCAAGGCTGTCATCGACTGTCGTATTCCAAGTAGGCGCTCGAGGTTCCAACATCTCTCGTAATCTGACGATGTAGTCGGGCTCGTCAAAAAGACTCGCTGGCGCATTCTGTACACTGTTTCCATGCGCATCCCATGCTTTGAGAACCTGCGCGGCCAATCCTAGATGCAGTTTGACTGCAGGTTCGAACAGCTCCGTATGATGGGTATAGGTAAAGTTGACCACCTCCCATGCTCTCTTTGTCGATTCATCCGGTTTGTGCGTAGCAAGTTGGCCCACCATGAAAGAGAACATACCAGACTGAAATCGTGAAAGTGCTTCGACGTGTTAGATACCTTGAGCAAGAGCTGGTGAGGGTAGGATCATGGCATACCAAACCAAGAGAAACATCCGCTTTTCTCCGTCGCCTGGTACAATCGTATGTCGTGTTCTCCCATGACAATGGCGATGTTGAAAATTATATCCATGGGCGACGAATGCTTGGTAGAAGCCTTGTCTGTTGAACCATTTGCTAGCTGAGTAAGCTCTTGTACTCGCGACCATAGTGTATGCCTCATTTCGCTTGCGAGTTCGTGAACAGCTCCCATGGCGGGGTTGCCGTACTGGTTAAAAATGTCCTGAAGTTTCGCGTCTAGTTGTGTTACAGTAGACTGTGGCTTCTGGGTGTTGTCTTGTATGGAGGAAGACAAGGTGTCATTCTTCATCCAGTTCAACGGAGATTGAAGTGTTGGCTGTTCAATCAGAGTTTTCCCAATTTCATAATACATAAGCAAGAATATCATGTCCGTCGGTCCATTTTCTGGCCGAAGTTCCTTCATTGACGGGACAAGCTCGGAATCGCTTATGTTTGACGGTTTCTTTGTATCCCATTCTCGAAGGAGAAGCGAAGAGCTCATGCCAGAGCTCAGTGCGCTGACTGTGTCGAGGAGTACGATTTGCCACCAAATTCGCCTCCTCATCTCGGCTTCAAAAGGCGGGAGGTCCAAGTGATCTCCATCTCGATGAAGGCCCATCTTCTGTGCGATCCGGATAACAAACCCGAATACTATCCAAGCCCCATGAGAATCAAACCGACCAGTGATGGCGATCTGTTTGACACATCAGCGATTCGATCTAGAGCCGCTATCCGATACGTTGGGTATACGTGCTTACCATGTAGAGGACTAAAGCCTGTAGCACAACCAAGTCATGGTTGCTTGACAAGTCGATTTGATTGAAAGCGGCCCGCAGACCTTTGGTATACTGATGAATTGCTTCCTGCTTTGTTACTCCGAGAAAGCAGGTACACTCTGCGTCTTTGAGGGCGACAGTTGCTGTGAGACATATTGCAAATAATAAAGACACTATTTTTATATTCATTTGTTAGTATTTGCTATGTAAACACAAGTGATGTTGATGATCTGGGTGCTATTGTGCATTAAAGAGGACGAACACCAAAGGTAGTGTACCGATAGATATGTACAAACTTACCGTGGCTTGCCGAGATCTGTTTTACACCAGCCGATGCCTTCATCATGATGGGCTGCATCGTGGGAGAATGCAAAATTCTAGTCAAGGGATGGATTCTGTCCAAGAAGACTTGCCACAGGTAAAAGATATGCACTGATTGGGGATAACAGCCTATCAGGTCCCCCGGGGCGGCTTGCTGAAAGACAATTCCAGTCTCGAGGCTCGACGTTGTGGATGAGGACTCACGGCTGGAGTCGTCGACGAGTTCAGCATTATCTAGAATGCCATGGATAGCATGCAGCTATGATGGAGAGTCAGTACTCGCATTACAGTTGAGCTGGTCATGTATGTGGCCCAACAGCCTCGTCGTGGCTTTGTTGGTATGGTCTGGGCAAATTATTAGTGACAGCCTATGTCATATCTTACCTCATTGTGTACAGTCGCCCACAATTCATTCTCGACTAGATGCGGACTGCCCGATGAATCGACCAGCTGGCCATAGTGTTTGGTTCTGGTTGTCCCGGCCTCTGGGGCGTTGGGTTTTTCAGTAGGCAAGAGTGTTTGAGCGGAAATCTTGGTGAGTGCATCCTCACAGCGTGCCAATCGCTGCCGTAGATCTTCATGGTGCCGTATTCCCTTCCGCTGTTTTGGGGTATTTGAAGCGCATTTTACGTTTGCCTAATTGTTCAGTTCTTAGCTGACCATTATTTCCATATACGAAACAGAGAGGAGGAAAACATTGTTGGTGATCAGCATCAACTTACCTTGACGCAATTAGAACACGGGATTTTCTTGTCACACTTGACTTTGCGAATCTACAAAATTGTCAATATTGTTGGTATTCGAGTTCTTGTGAGTATGACCTGAACTTTGCCTTACTCACACGACATGTAACGCAAGCCAGCGGTCGGGGTGAATTGGCTCTTGATGGAACAGTATCAGACATTGAGAAAGGGGCAAACTGAACTGAATGCCGAAACTGGAAGCAAGAGATGCGAGGACTCTCCAATACTTGTGTTCGCTTTTTCCAGTATGGATTTCGCCGTCGTGATCAGTCGTGGTGTTGTAGCTGTCTCTACGTCTGCCAGCCCAGTGGGGGGATTTTTGGTCAGGGTTTCAATGGGGGCAGGTCAGGAACATTATTATAAGCCTGACCGCAGACCCCTTGGGGTGGGTGGCTGTGAGTCTAATGTATGGCTCCGCATCTAGATCTGCTACTCCAGGGGGCCTAACGGGGCGCGCTAAAGAAACGGCATTGATGCCCGCACATGCTCTGTAAAAGGTCTACTGGCTGATAGATTGTGATATACTCTGTACTTAGGCCGTAGTGCATGGAAACATGCCCATGTCTACTTTGATGATTCATCTTTATATAGCCACTATAATATCAATATCGTTCTTCTATCAATGAAACCAAGTGAAAATTCTCAGTTGTATCATTATAAGAGTACAGTCAGGTATATCAAGGGGTATTGTATGATTCAAGAATTGATTTTCTGGGGTTTCTAAGATATTATAACACTGGATAGCCAAAGGTCAGGCAGGGTTGATCAATGTGATCTCCCGTCTAAAATTCCCGTGAAAGTAAATTGTATCGTGATGCAAAACCTGGCATTTCTAGATACACACGCAAGTTCTAAGCAGAGATTGTAATCATCTCAACCAAACCATAGGTAGTCCTCTGCCCGAAGAAGGAACCGCGATCCAATATGGTGCCAGCATACACGCTGTCCCCAATGGCGTTTGGACCGTATGTTTCTTGATATGGTCGCAGCGACTCTACCTCCAAACGATCTCCGTTCTCGAACACGAGCTGCCAACTTTGCGAATACGTGATGTTGGTCTTGTACGAAGTCCACGTGTTTTCCCAGTCGGCCTTGAGATTGTAATCCAGAACAAACTGCGATTCTTCCCCAACGCGGACGGTGGCAAATCAGTTCGTGATTGGCGCTGCGGGAGCTACCAAGTCACAGGCCCAGATGCTGGCCTTGATCAGAGAGCCCAGGAAATGCAGCTGAAACCAAGTCCAGTTGGCCGGGGCGCCGAAGCCAGCTTGGCGATCGTACCAGCCAAAGGACTGCTCCGGAGCCACGGTCAAGACCCTTTCGCCAATCGTGAGGCTTCCGCTGGTCCTCATGGCGGGAATGGCCCATTCCGTCGAGTTGCTGTAGCCTGCTCCAAACGTAATGACACCGTTGCCTCCATCTCCTGATCATAGTCCAGTCAATCTTTAGAGTTGCCGAGTTCGCTGCCGGCGAAACGAGCGGCCTGCAGACGTCTGAAGCCTACCTATACTGCTTGGATGCCGCTCTGATGCTGCTCGTCGCCATGATCTTCAATGTTCGGCACCCGAGCCAAGTCGTGCAAGTTACGTACCAAAATTGGGAGGGAACGGAGGGGGAAGTGTGCCTGGCGTAAACACTTTTTGGCCGGTAACGGGTCAAGGGTCGTTCAGTGATGGCGAGAAAGGCATTAGGCACCAAGCCAGGTAGGTATTCCAGAGGATATAGGCAATGGAGTAGGGCTACAAAGATTTCAGCCCGGGCTAGACAACACATTGTTTGTGTTTCTTTTTCTTTTTTTATCTCGCAAAATTGGCCAAACTAATTCCAGGCATTACATGTAAGTCTGCGGACCCAACTCATGGACTTGTGGGTCAGCTATATACACTTTTAATCCCTGTACAGTCTCCACAGCAAATCTAAAGCTCAAATCCATCTCTTCCAGAAAATACAAAGCCGACTGATTCTCAAAAAGATGTCAAGATATAGAAGTTTAATTATTTAGTATAATTTATTGATTTTATTTGGAAATATTTATTTCGAAATGTTGAAAAACCTATGTCTCATTCCGAAGTAACTATTGGAGTCGTGCCATAAAGCCATAGAATGCCGGAGTGAGTTACGATAGCGCCGTCTTCAATACATAATAAGCCTGGTCGAAAAAGTTTCCGAGTCAAACTCCGACTACCTACCTAAGCAATTGCCCTAAAGCTGTAGATAAAATGTTCTAGATGGCTTGCGATTCTTTGGGAGACTGACAAGATACTAGATTATTCCGTAGTCGTCCTGCAGGGTGGATAGGCAGTTTGTATCCATTGTGCTATATTTCGGCCATTCGGCGACAATTTCGGGCCGAGCGGTCACGTTTGCCCAGCTCCGTCCTGGGTAGGATTAAGCTCGGCACTTGTTCTCTCCCCTGACTGCAATAGACGCGGGATACTCCCATTCAGGGCACCAATAGTTTTCTAGAAGTTTTTATTTCTTGTCAGGGGTCGTGTTTGTTGTAGGACAGCACAGTCAGGCTTGCGAGTAGTACTTGCGGGTCTGCCTGTCAACACGATGTCAGTGATCTTCGGAACTATTCGATCTGGCCTTGGATATACGTGATTCTGCAGTATGGCAGAGTTGTGGATACAAATATTCGATAACATAGACTGCAAATATATATTGTGTCATGTTTTACACGTCGAAGGAGTATTTAGCATTACTCTCATCAGATCATTGTCTCTTACACCATCTAGCACCGAAACTTTGTCATCATGAGTGCCACGTCGGCTTTTTATATTGCGTTGTGGTTCGCCCTCTGTCTTCTTGTGAGGGGCAAGATATAAGTTGGATCCGGGGTGTGGAATACGACGAGAACTATTGCTGATCTGATTGACAACCGTGATCATGGGCTCAGCTACACTTATGCTGGGCTCTGTGAACCCGAGAGACTTTCTATGGCTTTATCTAAGGAGGTTTTGACTTTTGATATTATTGGGTTTTGTTATTCTATCCTTTGAAATACGATTAGTACATTAATCATATTACATGTTGCGCCAGGATTATTTCTGCCACAAGGTCAAGCATCCTCAGACATGGAAATATTCTCTCTTCTGTTTCCCATTGTCTCGACCGCAGCTCCCTGTTGGGCATCCATCCTTACGGGGTGACTGGTTAAGGATAATAATATATTGACTTATTTGACCACGAGATAACGGCAATAGCACGCTTGATACTGAACCAAAGATGCAGTATTAATGTTTGGAAAGACAAAAGCCTCCGCCTCCCTCATTTTGCTATAGCCATCAAACTTCGGATCCTGCTGGTATCCCGGATGTACTTGAAGCAAGACATCATACCAAAATAAGCTGGGCCCACTATCTTCAAAGTGGATTTCACCATCATTCGGTCTAAAGTATCACTCTTGGCTAAGAAGGCGATCGATTAGCAATAATGCGAAATGCTGATATGAGTCGAGGCTACAGCTTTTTCTTTTTCTTT
>NW_006917094.1:2938885-2995937 GCF_000516985.1 Pestalotiopsis fici W106-1 | reverse complement strand
GGCAGACCATCTCTGCTTACAACACCTTTGCTACAATGAATCAGGAGGCGCTTTGGAGGGGGACTCACCAGTCTCCTTTACGGTGGAATTTAGGTAATGCTGCCGCCTAGGCGAGCCATCTCACTGTTTGTCCACTATCAATAGTAACGTCATGACCCGCACAGCCAATCAGCGCTGGTTTCTCAGCACTGTGGAGAGGCACTGATAACGATAACGACATTGGCATCTCGCCGGGTGACTCTGCAGGCTGAGTGAGCAATGAAAGTATCCGGTTAACAACCACCCTCACTAGTGCAAGTGGGTGGGCATAAAGGCATAAAACCACATTGAGGTTGCAATCCCTGGAAGAACAGATACATATTGCCCCTTGTAAGATGGTCTTTTAAATGTCTTTCATCATCAATCTGTGATCTCAATCTCTCTCCTAACCAAATCAATCCATCCTCTTTACTTTGGACTAGATTCCCCTCAATTTGTCAGCAATGGAGCAGCCATCAGAACAAGTCCAGTCTGAATTAGACAGTTTCCGAGAGAAATGGCGTGCTGAAGTCTCGGCACGGAACAAGAAGGCATCAGCAGACTCTCAAGCAAGCACATTAAAGGCTTCATCGGTAGCATCATCATCATCATCCGCGGGGCCCTCTCGGAGACAATATGACCAAAATCAAAAGAGACTGCCAACGCGCGATGATGTCGCCCATCATCATGACGCCGAAGACGAGCATGTCCGCACCATGGCCTTTGACGATGATCCCGCCAAAGGCAAGACTGTGCAGTCGTCTCTTGAGCATGCCCCAGCGGCGGACAAGGAGCCAGAGACGGCCCTGGAGTTCTATGAAAAGGCCGTCGACAAGGAGACCTCGGGCAAGCTGGGCGACAGTCTTCACCTCTACCGCCAGGCCTATCGTCTGGACAACCGCGTCGACCGGACCTATCGTGAGAAGCACTTTCCTGGTGTCTGGAAGAAGAAGCAGCAGCAGCAACCGTCAGCTGGAGCAGCAACACATTCCGTTGGCGGTGATACTACCAATCCCTCCAACGCCGCCGCCACGGTGCCCAACACGGCCCACCATTCACAAGAAAGCGCCCCCGTCTCATTATCACTGCCAGACCTCCTTGCCAGCTTTGCCGGGCTGAGTCTACAGGGTGCACCTCCGGCCGTGGAAGGCATGCCGCCGCCCCCGTGCCCCATATCCGAGCTGCCCGATGAAATTCTGGTGCATATACTGCGTGATGTTGCCGTTTTAGACGTTGCCGACTTTGTCCGGCTCTCCCTCGTCTGTAAACAATTTGCCTACCTCGTGGCCACCGAGAACCAGGTTTGGCGGCGGGTCTGTCTAGGGTCCGAGTTTGGCTTTGGCGGCATGGTCTATCACTGGCAACGCGGCATCGCGTGGGAGGAGCTCGACCCGCAGCTGGAACTGGCCGAAGAGGACATCTTTTCCATGGCCGAGCTCTCCCAGCGGCGCGCCGAGGATGCCGAGAGCACCACGCACGAGCTCTATGACGCCGGCGTCTACCCTTCTTGGCAGCGCATGTTTCGCCAGCGGCCGCGGATCCGATTCAACGGCTGCTACATTAGCACCGTCAACTACATCCGCACCGGTCTGGCCTCGAGCAACCACATTACCTGGAACAGCCCCGTGCACATTGTGACCTATTACCGCTACCTGCGCTTCTTCCGCGACGGCACCGTCATTAGCCTGTTGACCACCAACGAACCCGTCGACGTGGTGCATCATCTGACCAAGGCCCACGTGCGCCAGCACGAAAACAAGGCCGCCTCTCATTTACCTTCATCCATCATGTCCAATGCGCTCAAGGGCCGGTGGCGGCTCTCGTCGTCGATTGACAACCCCGACATCCCTCTGGCCGCGGCCGAAGGCGACCTCTTTGTCGAGACCGAGGGCGCCCACCCAAAGTACACCTACCGCATGGAGCTCAGCATGAAAAGTGCCGGCAAGACCAAGAACAACAAATTGACATGGAAAGCGTTTGGTCTATACAATAAATTGACTGATGACTGGGGAGACTTCAATCTGAAGAACGACAAGCCATTTTATTTCAGTCGTGTCAAGAGCTACGGCGTCACAGGCGAGTAGACTAGACAGAAGACATCAGAATTTTTATGAGCAAAATTGTCCGTGCATGTTCAATCATGTTTGTTCCCTCTTGATGTGACAGCTGTCGAATGTTTTGGCAAGAATTTAGTTATTAACAAATAAGTACGAGATCTGTTGTAGATCCGAGTAGTGAGACCATGTCTACCTGGGTAAATAATCACATCGCTAAACTCCATGCTTGAAATCCAGAATAACGCCGATTCTTCTTTCAAATCGGTCAAATCTTTCAGGCCATAGTTCGTTGCACGTGCCATCCACTACCATCCAACGTTTCACGCGTCGTAAATGTCAGATCAAACAATACCAAACGCAGATATCCTTAGAATTGACCAACAATCCCAAGCTCTATCCTGGACATTGGTTGGTGGTTTCTCTTTATTTTGTTTTCAAAAGAACGGGTTGTTTCTTGGCTGGTATTATGAGAAGATTGCTGCCAAGACTCGTCGCTTCGCGCAAAGGGGTATCGAAATGAATTTTCAAGTCAAGCGCTCGCTCTGTGCCCAAATTTATCCAATTGCGGGCTTCGTTTCTGTTTTCAACTGTGGTCGTCACAACTAATCGGGATGTTTGGCGGTTTGTGTTGAGGGTATGTCTGTGGGAGACATGCATGCCGTCTGACAAAAGCCTCCCTAGTAGCGTCCGTATCCATCTATTCTCCTGCCATCCAAAAATTTGGGGCTTCGTCCTTCATAGTACGGGCCAGCAGCCTGTTGCCTCTTCTTGGCCTCAAAAGCAGCACGCTCCTCTTCGTCAAGCGAGAACGCCTTCTTCAGCCAGCCGAAAGCGCTGCGCTTCTTCTTGAGCGTCTTGCCTCCCTCCGAGTCCATATTGGTGACGTTGCTAAGCGTACTCATACCCATGGCTGACGGCTGGTTTCTCAAATAACCCGTGTGCTGATACTGAGTAGCTGACGTATGAGGCCGAGGAACAGCAATAGGGCCCGACGTCCACGGTCGCTGCAGAGGTGAATGAGGACTGGCTTGTACAGGCCGAAAAAATTGTTGATCACTGAGAGGCGACGGTACAGTGTTATTGATGAATACAGGAGGTGAAGGAAACTCTTGCAGAGCATCCGCAAGGGGGTTCAAGGGAGGTCGAGTGTCCACATCTGACGCGTACGCCGAGTCGGGTCCTTGCACCTGCTGGGCATATTGCACACGAGGGGATTGGTACTTTGGCCGATTTAAATTCCGTGGAGGGACTTGAATGGCCTCGGGTGGGTGACTGCCTTTCAACGATAGTCTCTGCCGCAGAGACGTCCTCTTGGGGAGGGCTTCATCATGCTGTGGAGATGTCGGCCACTCCTGGCTTGAAGAGTTTGGCCAGTCTTGTTTTGAGATTTGCCAATCCTGTGGTGGGGTGATTGGTCTCGCCTGACGTGCTGACGTTGGCCTCGGCGGCGAAGCTGGTCTCTGCAGGCTCTGTTGGCTCGGAGAGGCTGTCCTCATCTGCCGTGGAGTCGCTGAGAGTTGTTGCGGGACATAAGTGGAGTCTGGCAATCTCGGAGATGGTGGTCGCTGGATTAGTGGTGATGGGGCCGGCTCAGGCGGTTGTGGAGTATAAGTACGTGGCTGAAGAATATACAGCCCCTCTTCCTCGATGGGACTTGGTCTGGGAGTCTCCTTCTCCTTCTCCTCTTCCATCACAACTGCTGTCTCAATCTCCAGGATGGGCGCTTTCCTGGGAGCTGAATAACGCCGCAATTGCAAAGGTTTGAACTGAAAGTCTGGCATCGTGTCTCTCACATTGGGGGATGAGAGTACCGAGTCCTCAGATGGGCTCCTTGTCGCAGTACGTAGAGAGTTTGTCCGGGAAGAAGAAAAGGATGCCGAATGGGCCCGGCTGGACGACGATCTCTGGGAAGACTTTCTCGAGGACTGTGGACTGAGCACCGAGTGGCGAGAAGAAGCATCCGGGGCCGTTGCTTGCTGGGGCGAGAAGGGAACGCTGAACTGCAGAGGCATCAGGGCACTGGCTCTCAGTGAAAGCTCAAAGGCGCCACTCATGGGGCTCACTGTTGTCCGCCTGCTCACCTCGCCGGCCCTGCGATCCATATCGGCCACCGTCTGCCCCAGTTTGATGAGGAGAGTATCCAGGATTGCAGCGTTCTCCTGAAGCTCGACAAACGCCTTGCTCCAGCCCTCGGCGTTGCCTTTCATGGCCTCGAAGATGTCAATCACGTCTGGTCTGGACGCTTTCCAGGGTTGGTGCTCCTGTCTATTTAGGTATGCGGCAAACTCGTCGGTCGACTTCAAACCTTCTTCCACATCCTTCACACTGGCCTCTAAAGCTGCGGCTGTCCTGTTGACAATGTGCTCAATCTTCTCATTGCCCGTGACAATTTGCAATCTGAAGGCGCGATCTTCCAGCATCTTCTCGAATGTGGTTATGTTTTGCATGGGCAGCTTCAGGAAGTCAATACGTTCCTGGATGTCCTCGGTGGCCATCTTGACATCCTCCATTGTAATTTCCAAGAATTCGTCAACCTCGTCGATATGACCTTGCAAAATATTCACGACCTGCACGTTGCTATTCGCTATCCCATTCAGCAGAAGATAGACGCCAAAGGAAATTTGTGCCATCAACTTAAATAGCTCGTGGTGGGTCTGTCCGGGACGGTATCGCCACAGGTCGCTGTAAAGCTCGTCGTCCACATCAGTCTCCAACAGTCGTGCCCGACGTTCCCTAGCATCGCCAAACCTTAACTTAGGCTTTGGCACGGGCGGGTTGGCAGTAGCTTCGGCTAGAGACTCGGCAAAGGCTGACTGCATGGCGGCGATTGGGTGGAGAGGCACGTTGGCAGCGGCATCTTGTGTCTTCTTCCGCCTGGCCTCTTCCTCATCCCAGTCGTCCAACGAGTCAGCCCTGGATGTTGCCCTAGAAGTTTCCGGGGAACGAAGTGGCTCCCGGGGAGTTGGGGGCGCACTTTCGTCTTCCGAATCTGAAAGATTCAGCATTGACGTCTCATCTTGATGCAGGTACATCGGGAATCCGGCAGTCGCAGCCATGGCGCAAAAATGTTGCCGCCGAAGCGTCGAGCGAATCGAGCTGCGATCTTCCGGGGCGCTGGCCTAGCCGTCTCAACCCCTATGTCCAAACCACGGCGAATATCCCGTGAAACACGGAAATTGCCCCAATTGTCGATCGGCACAGCGCCGCAAGCAGGGTTCAGTGATTCTTCCTTGCTTCAGTGATTATTGGTATAAGTCTGGCAAGCTCGGAGCTCGCAAGTTGTCTAACGTCTTTCAAGGTCGCAATATCGAAATGCCCCTCCCTGTCGTACGCGTATGCCGCCCCGTCAAAGTCGCACAGTGGGACCCAGACTAGACCGATGCAATGGGTTCTTGTTAAATATATGGCCAACAAAGGCTGCAACAGACCGTCTGTATTACTCGGGGCTTGTGTGTGAATGCGTGGCTGTGGTGGAGGAGGTAGTATTTCAATCGAAAGTCGTACCAGTCACGAAAGCTTTCTAGCTACACAACTATCGCAGCCTTGCCCGAGTAAATGGTCCAAGTGTTGTTGTCTGTATTGCCGCCCTTTATTCTGAGACCATTCAATGTCGTTCGAGGGAGAGAGACATAGCTGAGCTTTCGGCGGATCGAGGGATGAGATGGCGTGGCGCCAAATGTAATACGCTGAGAGATTTGACACGAGTTTCGCGTCTTGCTGCTTACCCCCAAGGCTGAACGCTCCAATAAGACCTTGATCAGATTCCCCTTGGGTCACTGAGGAATGGCAAGTTTTGTAATATAAACGAGTGGCAGATGACCGAAAGTCACTTGTGAGCAGAAGCCAAAGGCGAAGAGCGTAATCCTCAAGGCCAGATGGGGCTGAACTCGAGAAGTTATGGTGGTGGGAAAGAAGGGCGACGATGTTTGTTACCCTCGTCGACTGAGAACGGCGATTTCAAGAAGGATCCAAGGTGGAAAGGATGCCAACGAGCGAGGGGAAGGGAAAAAGAAAAAGAGAATGCCGTGTCTGCTGGTTGGCTGCTCGATAGAACAGTCAGACCAGGATTCAGATGAGCGATTCACGTGGTTCGCAAAGAGAAGGATTTTGATTGTAGTCGTAGTAGTCGTAAATAGATGCAAGCTCCTCTCGCCCTTCAACTCGCCAGGTGACAAGGAGAAATAGGAAATGTAGTGGGTTAGGTAGGTAGGTAAACAGAGGTAAGGGACAAGCACACGGCTTACCCTGGGAATGATGAGTGGGATGATGGATGGATTCCTGCGCCTACCTAGTACTACTACAGTACTCCGTACCAGTTACCCCATACATGAAAGACAATCAGAAGAAGGAAAGAAAAAAAAAAAAAAAACCCTTGAGAGTTCCATTTTCAGTCGTCCGGACCCCCTAGGACCCAGGACCAGACGCTATCATTTTCCTTGGGCCTCGTCCGCGTCGAGATGTAATTGCAGAAACGAGACGCCTCGAGAGGCCCAAGAACGAGACCTTGCCCTATTCGGAGCAAGAGTGCTAGCGACGTGCTGCGAGCTAAGTGGAAGTGGCTCTGGGACCCCCCGGTCGTGTTCCCCATCGTCGTTCCTCTTTCCCCTGGGTGTGCCCTGGGTGGCTTGCCGATAAACGTGCTACCACCTGAACCCTGTTTGGCGGCGCTAGAGAGTGCACAAGCTCACCGCTGGCCAGTGAGCACAGCCCGTATCCACCAACTGAAGTGCTGAATTTAGCACAATGGAGACGATTTTTTTTTTCCCTTTTGCTTCTAGTACCACTAAGGAAAGGTCTGTACGGAGTAGGTACCTGTGGTGTGGCCCGTGTGGATGCGGTGCCTGGGCTGGTCGCAGCTGGAATGGATCAAGCAATTCAATGAACTGACGACTGGATGCAACCCCAAAGGTGGCAGCAGTTCATCAAATAATGGCTATTAATCTGATCGATCAATTGACCAGGTAAATAGTGCATATGCAGACTGCAGTAGTTACCGGCAGACCTCGGTCGCCCTTCTTTGAAAGAGTTACTGGTTGCGTTAGAGTTCCCCTTGGTTTTGTACTTTTTTTTTTTTTTTTTTTTTTTTGGCTGTATATGTTTCATATACTCATCTACTTGTCTGTACATCTATTTTACCTGCTGTATCCAGGCGGCAGAACAGACCAGACTCGTGATCTCGCAAGACCAGACCTCACCTGAGACTCTCATTCAGGTGTTGCAAATTCTAACGACACCCTTCGAGAGAGAAAAGGGCCCAGCCTAGGTACAGAGTAGAGACTGCGCTAGAGTCTAGACCCAAATTCCTAGCATTGGGTGGTCAAAAGTGCATACGATCCGCGAATTGTACAGGGGCCAAGCCAGTCGATCAACTGAGGGCCTAGTGCAGTGAGTAGTGGTAGTACACAGCTACTAAACGCAAGCCTGATAAAGAAGACTGACTGAGAATGGAAATGTCCCCGCTGTGGCCATGGACCTGTTCACTTGTCTATTGTCTAATTCTTTTTTCTATTTCTATACGTTATTTCCCGATCGCACTAGATGAAGAATCTAGTTGTATTTCACCCGGCTCATGGGACAATTAATTACGTGAACGTTTATGCGTTGGAAGTGAAATTCCCACCTCCTATTCTGGCTCGTTGACATATCTGGAGTAAGTCAGGAAATTACCCATGGTAGATAGTCGGGTGTTACGGTACAATCCCTACTGAGATCACTGGTGGGATTGAATACACAGTAATGTCACTCGGTCACTAGATCCGAGGCAAGGTGCTTAATGTATTGTCAAAGGGTCCTCCCGCTTAGCCCCCAATTGAAAGACTCTCTCCTCTTTCTCAGACGATAGTTCCCATGTCCCTCATCTTTCTGAGAAATATGACTTGGCGATCTTAGATATCTACGATGCGTCCAGCGTTTCTGCGTAATTGCGAGAAACCCTAAAGCAACGCTGGCATCTCACGGTGCTCTGTTCAGTGTCGATCATCGACTTGCCGCGACTATCGTTGAGCAAAGTGGCGCCGACTCCAGGAACTGATTGGGTACAGATACAGTGAGTAACCCCCCTAGAAGTCCAAGACTGATCAATTGCCCCCCTGTCAATCGCATCACTACATACATCAACCGAAATGGGCTGAGGTAACTCGTACTATGTAAGTAATAAACCCTCCAATCCTTTTTTTTATTCTCTTTTTCTCTCCAACAGGGCCTTGACGTTAGTAGCAGGCGCGCACAAAAGCTACGCAATCTTCTCCCCTCCTATATCTTGCATTGATCAGGATTTCAAGAATAGACCAAAATGCTTCTACGACGTTCTGCAATCTTTCTGGCTTGGGCACTAGCAATGATAGCGACGGACCTGACGGACACCAGAGACCAGTCGCAATATCGACTATAGCAGACTATCTGTCGCCTTTGCTAGTTCTATGCAAAGCGGCGTCTCGCAGCGTCTCCATTGTTGCCCGTTCCTAGTGGATCTATCTAGCAGATGAACCCAAGGTAAAGGTAGCCCAAGGTGACAGCACCTAGGATGAGCGATGCGTAAGTCGGTAGTGTTTAATTGAATTATTGGGTACATGACTGCTGGTACGCGTCTCCAAGTGGGCTGTTCTGACGTGCCTCGCATTCAGTAAAAATCGATAGTCTTGTCAAAAGCCGTACCCAGCAAATAAACGAACGCCGATCTTACGGAGTAGGTACTGGGACGATTCGCCCGGATGCATGTGAAGTTTTACGAACCGAACCTGCACAATACATTTTAGGTAACCTTAGAAAGAAAGATGACACCAAAAGCGTTGTCAATATATTGCTGACAGCGCTGCAATGGTGGGTATAGTATTGTGTATTGTCATTTCCTGTTGTATTAGGATTCATGAGCAATTCATCGTGCATCCTTATAAGACCCTCGCACCGACACGGCTGGTATTTATTCATCTCCCCGGCTCTTGATGCAGCAAAGAAGATATTCATCAATTTCAACCCAACCACACACAAGACTGTTCAAGCGGTCTTGCTTTTCACTGCAGGGCCTCACTTTTTACATAGGTACCGCGCATTCAGTGATGAGGCGGAAAGATGGTGGCTCGTATTGAGTTGTCCTGACGGCCCATGCCGCGGACGGGATATGCTCCTTTGATGTTAAAATAACTGCCGCCATAATCCTGAACTCTTGATAAATCTTTGATGCGATCTTGATCAGCTTGAGGATGAGCGACAATCGCCGGAGTGTATATAGACGTTATGGTTCTTTGCATTATGGTACTTCAAAAGAAGGAGCAGCAAAACCGTTCGCAGCGTGCATCTCACATCAGAATGCAATACTGAACTAATGGCAGGAGATGCAACCCAAGCTGCTGATTCAACTTGATCTGTCTTTCTTTCCGTCGCATCCAAAAAAAAAAAAAAAAAAAAAGCTCCATGGCTTTGGTCAGGGTTTATATTCGACATATTCCCCGGCGCATCTGCTCCGATGCGTCACTCTCGACTTGTCATGAATCGGACATTCACTCCAGGTAAAACTTGGTGATAGATGTGCAGTCGAGTCTCTCTGCCACTACGGTTTTTCGCCATGGCAGGCAAGAACCAACTTGTTTTCCACTGTGCATTATGTACTCCTCCGCCGAGGCAGATCAGCAGTGCTGAGCGCCGGCGGCCAGCTGCAACTTCACCTTCAAAGCTATCAATCTAGTGTACATTATTCGCCAGTAGCAAATGCCTAGCCTACATGATTTGCTGCTTACATTACGCCTTCCGCCACCACAGATGCAGTATGCAAGTCAATATATTGACGGCTGCCCACTGCACGTGGTTGGCGGGAAAGTCGAGCGCTCAAGCATGCCAACTTCTCCGCCAGCCAATTGCAATCGAGGCCCCCAAAAAAAGCCTCGCTTGGGCCTCTGAATCTTGAAACTTGACCCTGCATTTATTCGTCTCTTTTTTATACAATGATTTGAACTGAAATTCGATATCGTCATTCTTGCCACTTGGATGTGCCTTTACATCTTGGGCCAACAAAGGAGGGAAGAAAGAAAAATGCTCATGATCAATCATTCAGGCGAGCTATTTTACTTGCATTGTGCATTTGTCTTCTCAATCGCTGACGAGGCAGTCCTCAAACGTTGGGTGTTGGACAAGTCTCTCGTCTGCTAGTCTTATATCTCGGGGCTTTGCCCCCTTTCCGCTTTTTGGACATGACACCGAGCCCTTTGGTGGAATTCTCGGAGAACACAACCAACTGCAAAGCCGCGTCTGCACGCTGGAAGTTCAGGCCGCGGTCCGATCCTGGTCGGATGACCACCCATCTCCAGCTTTTGGCGACCGGGGACCTATCCCAAGGGAGAGAGGGTTAGGAGAAAATAATTGCTTGGCCCAGCGGCTGAAAGCGAGAGAGTGAGCGACGGCCACATGGCATCGAGACGGAAAGTTCTTGCCCGCCCGGTAAACCATCCAACCCTGGTTATTCCTCCCTATCCAATAACGGGAATCCCAACTAAACCCAGTTCACCACGCGAGAACAAAAACGCTTTCCATTTCCTGTGATACTACTACTTCCTATCAGACACTGTTTCGTCCGAAAAGTCGAGATGATCTTAATGATGACGAGATGTCCTGAAACCGCCGCGGCCGTTGGTGCTCATGGTCACCGTTGAGCCGATCGTATCGGGGGGCGCCTAGTATGGAGCTTTCCGAGCGCAAACACAGACATCTCGGTGATCTTTTTTTGAGCTGGACGTGTAATTCCGAGATCTGGGTCAGGTATCGTAGAGGCGCTTCGCCACCTGATCGGAAATATGAGACCAGCCAAACGCCCCAGCATTACGAACAAGCAGTGCCGAGTGCCAGATTGCTAGGGCCACAACACACACACACACATGGCAAAGACAGAGACTGACACTCACAATCAATCAGTCATACCACTCACTCACTCACTCACTCACTCAACACGCGCGCATCGCTTGCAGATTCGACGGACTGAACCACAAATTAGTATTGTCCAGGGCCCCTGTACAAAGTGGGGTCACCCTCATAATTGGAGGTCCCATTATCCATGTTTCTCAAAGCCGGACACGCACCCAAAGGCACCGCGCATCCCGACACTGGCGACGCTGGGCCACAGCGGCGAAGGATTCTGCTACATGCATTACTACTGCAAAGGTTGGTGCGGGCGATGCAGCAATATGTGACAAGTCTGTGTGAATGCGACTGTAGTCGGCGTAGGTCCATGCAAAGCGCCTGGCTCATTCAAACCCAGCCCCATACCCAGACGCAGCCTCATATGTTCGAGCGTCAGCAAGAGGGAAGAAAGAAAAATAAGGTGTCCTTGATACACAGAGAGACTGAATCACATCATCATCAAACACACACACACACTTACACACTTCTTGTCTTCCCTTTTTTCATTTCTAATTCTTGGGTCCATTTTTTGTCCCATTCTGAGTCTTCGTCAGCTGGTCCTAAAAGGGTCCCGAGGTTCACCTTCTTAGCCTATATCCACTGGCGAAAGGCTAACCCAGCTGAAATTTAGACCAGTTTTCTAGATTCTCTTTACTAAACCTACTAGTTCCCTCGCTCCGTCCCCTTCCTATTTCCACTTTTGCTTTCCTTGGTCTCCTCGAGCTGTTTTGGTTCCAGAGAGCAAACGGTCGATTTGGGAAAAAGCTGACAACAAATTCTCGATTGGGTTCTGGGCTTCACTTGGCAGCATTGCAAACGACAAAGACCGCCGAGCCCACGATTTCACACATCTCTGGATCGTCCCGCCTCAAGTGACAGGAACAGCTACCGCGATCCGGCCGTGGCGCGCCGGTAGGAACACGGGGATTCGGCTCGGGGCCTGAGGAATTTTGCTTTTTTGGGGCATGTTTGGAGACAAGATGGTGAAGGCATTCAAGTTTGGAGACGATCTATGGGATCCGTCACATCGCTTCGAGACATCATGGATACTACCACCATATGCTCTATTCGCGTGTAGAGCCTTCTTTGTACGTCCATGAAACCCTTACCATCTCGACGATCCGTGGTCCAAAGTGGAACAGTATAGGATCGCGGGGGTTCTTGGCACTCAAGTGGCTTTGTTACTAATAAGCTCCAATCACCAGTCTCTATACGCTTTCACGACTCTCTTCACCACCATCGGCTACCAGTGCGTGCACCCAGCCGCCGGGTCGACTTATGCCTGCGAGGCCTCGGCCGCCAGCTTCTCCTACTTTACCGTCCTGACGTACTGGGGCCTGGCCTGGTACTTCCTCTTTGCTTCGATTCACACCTTTACCTATGCGCGCTGGAATGTCGCACTCCTGGACAAGTGGCCGCGGCCTCTGCAAGCCATGCACGCCTTTTACCACACCACCATCACTACTTACCCGTTTCTCGTGACCATTGTATACTGGGGCATCCTGTACACGTACGGCAGCGCCTGGTTCCCAACAAAGTACGCAGCCTGGAGCAATCTGTCGGAGCACGGCTTCAACTCCTTCTTTGCCCTGTTCGAGATCTTCGTGACCCGCACCAACCCGGCGCCATGGATTCACATCTTCTGGCTGATTGTGGTGCTGGCCCTGTACCTGTCACTGGCCTACATCACCTATGCGACCAAGGGCTTCTTTGTCTACAGCTTCCTCGACCCGACAGTCATGCAGCACGGCCTGGTCGCCGCCTACGTCTTTGGCATCGCCATCATAATTGTCATCATCTTCTCGCTGGTCAAGGGCGCCGCCTGGTCGAGGCGCTGGCTCACGGAGAGCAAGCTGGGCATGGAGGGTAAGATGGCCCACGGCGGCCTTCCAGGCACGACCCGCAGCGCCGCGAGCAGCTGGCGCGATGAGCAAGACGTCGAAATGGCTGCATCTAGCCCGGGTCTGACTGCCGGCAAGGAGGATAGGAGAACATGATGCTCACTAATTGCATGTGAATCGGAAGGAAGAAAACCCAAAGAAAGGAAAGAAAGGAAAGCAAGAAAGTTTTTGTTATTATATTCCATTTCTTATAATATACTCTAAAAACTCCCACAACCAAAGAGCGGCTATCCCTCAATGCCGCAACGTCGCAAATCCATCGAGTCTTCAGATCCACCGGCAATAAACACTGTCGATCATTCAAGTCAGCGGTCAGGGGTGGGCCTGGTTGACGTGCCGAAATCTCTTTTGTTGTCTCAATTGGTCAATCAACTTCCGGCGCCGAGAATAGTTGGGGTGTGAAGGTTGAACCAGTTCCTCGCTGTCTCATGGGGTCAAAAAAGAAGGAAAATGCTCTTTATTGTGGTGATTGGATCCGGGGTAATACACATCAGGACCACCAACGACACCGAGATACCTTCATTGTATCAAAACAAGACACAGGCTTACGACGGCATTGCTCATCAAGTCACTAGGAGAGACAATCTGTCAAGAATATATATGAATATAATGTTGATGAAACCACCCATTGTATCATGGTTCAAATGATATAAAAGTGAAATGCGATTGAACTGTATGGTCTTTGGATCGAATCTATAATGTACGCCAATATGTAGCCTAATGGGAAAATGGTTCCAGCAACAAGTATCTACCGTGAATGACTCCGTACCCATGCAGCAAAGATGTTTTTAGTAGTTATATACATATATACACATCACACAAAACTCAGCACTTGAGCGCAATACCCCTCCTGAGCTCCGCTTCCCGCTGCTCCATCATGACTTGTGCGCCAACGAAAAGCGCAACGCAAACAGTAATCAGCAATGAAAATCCTGCTTACAATTAGTAATCGGTCGTCCATTGTTTGTGTTTGCGATCTCGATCAAGTACTTACCGGATATATCTTTGAAAATTCCTCGAATGATAGCTTGGAGCCCTTCAACGCCGACCGCATATCCGACAAGGTTGGCCATCATCATCATGAAAATGTTGACAACCGCACCGACTCCGCTAATCATTCTGTAGGCGGTAGGTCTGTTTTCCCATTTGCGTGCTGGGAACAAGGCACGTGCTGTCATCTCTGGCAACATGAAGAACACTATGAGCCAACCCCAGATGAGCAGGCGCAGTTTGATATCGTGCCAAAGCGCCACGAATGTAAATGTCAGAATATAGTTGAATATTGACCGGACGATGGACTGGGGGGTTGCAAAGCTCGATCCTCCAAGCGGAATGTATATGTATCGCGTCAGCCAGCGATTGTAAGATCTATGCCACGATCTCCAAAAGGCGAGAGTCGAGTAATTGTTGCTGACACAACGCAGCATGTTTTCGGGTGGGTCGATGCCGTCGATCAGCGACCATAGCCGGAAAAGCCGCCATGGCAAGAGAAGTTTCAGCCAGATCAATATCAAACTGAAGTAGCTGAGCAGGCTAAGTTGAGCGGCAGAATACTGGCCCCATGTTGGGTTGGCTTTGGAGATGGCCTGTACATAGTCGTAATGGAGAATGACTTCCATCACCAACAGTGTCAGAGCGAAACGAATACCATATCGTATAGTTCGAGAACGCTCGACTGTGGCCGGTTGATAGCGTTGCTGGGAGATATAATCATTAAAGGTGAGAATAGGCCCGGTCAAATATAAAGGAGCGTAAATCGCGTAGCCAATGTAGTTGCGGAAGCTGAAGTCTTTTGCTTGCGCAGGAATGGTGATGCGATCTCGTTCGCTTAGGGAGGCAGGATCGACTTGTTTCTTCTTGAGTATATCAGCCAATTGTTCATTCCGTCAAAAATGAGAGAAGATGGAAGAAGAGAAAGCAATGTCTATAAGGATTAGAATCTCACCTCTACTGGACTATAGCTTCGTCGGTCCAAACTCCAATAGTAGTCCATGTTGAAACTGATCAGTCGTAGGACGGTAATGTTGAACAGAATCTGCCAGCGGCTCATGATACCACCGTAGCTGTCCAACCACTCGGCCCAGGAGACGAGCGCAGACTTGTGAGCAGCCAGATCCCCCGTCACCGAGCGAGACACAAACATGGCCATGTTTGCCAGCTTGTAGCCCGAGAAGGTCTCGTTGGCAAAGAGGATGCCAATGTTGAAGATCCATGTTGCAGCTGGAATAGATTTCCGGGGCGTGCTAGTTGCAATCTGGTAATTGACGTAGAGAATAGCCAGGACCTTGAAAGCAGATACACCATGCAGTGCGAGCAAGAAGATGATGGCGAATCCAAAGTCAAAAGACGTCCGCTGCTTGAGTCTATGGTCCGCCTCTTCTAATGTTGGTCTCGATGACCTAGCATTCGACGCAACCGGGTGTATCACTGCATTGTAGATTCGTCGGAGAAGGGGGTGGAAGAGCAGAAGTGCGCTCATGTAAGGTATGTTCTTGCGAAACGTGAAATATTGCGCATCTGATAGATCCTGTAACAAGTTCAGTGGCAGCTCGTAAAGAGGGACCAGTTAGGCCAATTGGATGTGCTCTCACAATCTTGCGGCCTGGTATCCAGCCTGGTGCCAGGTATGGCTCGAATCGCTTGTACTGAGGATTGGACGCTACACATGGGTACATATGTCATCAGTCGGGGCGTTCTCCGTGCTGGGTGGAATCGATGCACCAAACATACGTGTCGAGGCAGTGTAGGCAGTCCAAAACATGGCTGGGATACACATGCCGATTATGAGGTAGTAGAGGAAGAACTCTGGAGTTTTCCATTTTGAGGGCGTGGTGCTGCCGCTGAACCTGGCGGCGCGCTCCTTGCTTGCAGAAACATCGCCACGGGATTCGACAACAGTCTTATAGGGAGTCGAGGACGATGTGGTGAATCGGGTGTCGAGGGTATCGAGGTCGTAGATGCTCCGAAAAAAGGAGAGTACGCCCATGATGGGCAAGGTGCGCTCGTCTAGGAGAGCAATATGTAGGGTACAGGTGAAAGTAATAAATCAAACGAGTGTGATGGTGTTCATTTCATGCCTGCAGCAGAAGAAGAAGCAAGCAACATGATCCCCTTCCCTGTTCTTCTTCTCAAGCCAAGTTGCTTTAAAGGTTGTGATGCGGTTCGGGCCAGGAGACAAAGTGGACAGGCCGACGGCATTTCCAATGCAGTAAGTACATAGGCAGGCGGCTGAGCTCTCGAAACACGAGCTTCAGGACACGGCGCGCGCAAGAAAAAGGGCCCCTAGTAGACCACTTAGGCTAGGCTCCAGCATAAAAAGGCCTGCCAACGCAGCGGTAGCCAATGATCATGGTGCTAATAATTTCTCCTTGGCGAAAAAGACCTTTGAACCCCTGATTTTCAGTGTGTGGGGTACCTTAGAGGCACCGCGATTTACACCACTAAAAAAAAAAAAACTTGGGTAGGTGGGCTAGATACTATATTAATTGTCCGCGCTCCCTGCTAATCTGCTTCTGCTGCTACATAGCACACACACATGAGTAGTACCAGGACTGCCTGTTTTGCGCAAAATCAAGTCACATATCCCAAGTGAATGATACCACAGAATAATCATCTATGCACATGTATATAATATGCACGCCATATTCCGTACATTGCTGTCATGCAGTAGCATTCTCTTGTACACAATTCGGCCCGTTACCATGGGTTGTATCCCATAAGTCACATCAATACACAGCAGTCTGCAACCTGCTTGCTGTCACGGTTATACACACGACAGAATCGTAACCCCAACCATGACAATATGACCAGCCCAGTGGCACGGAAAGGCGATGAGAGAATCTCCGCGCAACTGTTCCCCCGGTTTCTCTGCGGCGCACATGAGCAAGTCCCACGCCCTCCTAGACTCTGGTCCCGCTCAATTCCAGAAGAATTTCCCCATGATTCCCCATGTCTTTTTTTCTCGACAGCTGATCAGTAAAAGCCGGGGGTTTTATCAAGACGGGGTCTCGTTGGGGTACATCGCAGCGTAGCGCAACACCCGGCATTCGCAATCCTAGTTGCATCTTTATTTCCCTCTTCCTTTTCTACGATACGTCACTCGTCCAATATTGGGGTGTCGGCGCTGCGTGGTTTTCTTTGATCCTTGAGAATGACACCGAACCCTCGCGGCTCTTTCCCGGAAGAGCCAAGAGTTCAGATGGATACAGGAAAATATTGTCTTGTATCATCTCGCCTAGGCATTTGTAGTCCATTATTATCTGTATTGCAGGCGCATGCTTTGCCATTTGATTACGAGTACGCAGTATGGTCTATACTATTATCCTATACACTCCCATGTCAGAGACAATCAAACGGCTCGGGCGGCTTGGCACGGTGACACCAAGTGCCGAAAAGAGACCAATAACCAATGGCCTGGTCCCCGGTCAGTTCGTGAGATACTTTTTGGTTTGGTCGGTCAGCAGCGTCACTGGTATAACCCGCAAAGACGGACACCATGGTGTACTGGCTTAGCCTCGTCCAAAGACACCAATCCACCGCTCCTGTTACTTCTCCTCATCCTCCCTCTTCTTTCTCCTCATCTTGATTCTACACTACTGCTCGTCACATCAGATTAGAACATACCCGGCTGACCCACATCTCACCTGCAGATAATAGATAGTACAATGTATGCTGCACCTCCCACGTCCCCATCATGGACCTTGAACCCCTCCCTCAGACCTATCAACGGCCTTCAGCCTAGTTCTCCTCCAAGTCACGATGGTCAAGAGTACAGACGGGACCTAGTGCCCGGTCCGGGGGCCACCATCAAGATGAGATTCGTGAGGCGAGCTTTGCTTGAATCATGTCTATTCCCGTCTAGCCGACGGCCCCGACTTGAGGTATAAAGACATGGACGGCATCCGTGGGAGGATCATGATATAGTTTATCAAAAATAGCCAAGACTTGAACCAATCCACAACCGGTGCGCCCTCGCATGACCGTTGTGACTACTCTGTCTCTTTGACGCAGTATGCCTCGTCTCAGCAGTCTCGTTCTGAGCTCCCTGATAGCCTCGGTCAGTGCCGTGCTTCCCACTGTCCAGGTCGGTTGCAATCAGTACGCTGGATATTCCATCTCGTCCGGCATCACCAAATGGCTCGGTCTTCGATATGCTGCTCCTCCGGTTGGCAATTTAAGGTTCAGCCCTCCGGAAGACCCGGTCTGCAACAGCGGTACACAGACGGCCACCGCGGTAAGAGCTCGATAACGTTTTATTCTTAATACTTTATCCATCATGTAACTTTAGACTAAAGCCAGATTCATAGCATGGTCCAGTCTGCATTGGAACAGGCGGTAGCGCCAACAACACTAAGCTGTCAGAGGACTGCCTGTTCCTGGATGTGTACGCACCCACCAATGCGACCACCAAGTCAAAGCTGCCCGTCTTCTTCCATATCCAAGGTGGAGGCTTCAACCAGAACTCCAACCCCAATGTGGACGGCACGGGCCTCATCACTGCCAGTGACAACTCCATAGTGGTTGTCAGCATCAACTACCGTGTTGGCGCCTACGGATTCCTCACCGATGGCGGCACAGCACTCAAGGCTAACAACGGATTGCGTGATCAACGAAAGGCCTTGGAATGGGTCCAGAGATATATCACGCAATTCGGCGGTGATCCGGATCACGTCGTACTGGGCGGTGAATCAGCCGGAGCGGCAAGCATTAGCCTTCAAATGACGGCATATGGAGGTCGGGACTTTGGTCTTTTTCAGTAGGCGTCCCCTTTCCTCGGATTCTAGGTCTTGCACAATCCCATTTTCCTTGGACCAAATGGTCGTTTCCCTTGACTAGCCAATTTGGAAATTTCATGCGCTGGAGGCATAATTGCCGTTACTTACATTAACTATTGTAAAATCTGAGCTAATCCAACAAATCATAGTGCCGCGGCTGCTGAATCCATATCGTTTGCTACAGTCCTCACCGCCAGTGAGGCATCGTATCAATATGATATTCTGGCGATACGCCTGGGATGTGTTGGATCCGACACACTGGCTTGTCTACAATCCAAGACCACGGCAGAGATACAAGCCGTGAACACCAACTCTCCGTATCCGGGGAATTCGGCGGCTCCGCTGTACATGTACAATCCAGTGATTGACAAGGACGTCCTCACTGACTACACCTACAATGCCTTCAAGACGGGACATTTTATCAAGATTCCCCTCATTGCCGGCGACGATACCAACGGAGGTACAGTCTTTGCGCCGTCGACCACCTCGACGCTGGCAGAGAGCAACATGTGGCTGCGCACCCAGTTCCCACGGCTCACCCTGGAACAGCTCGGCAAGATTGACGAGCTCTACCCCAACCCAAACGCGACGGCCTGCCCAAGCAGCGGCTGCTACTGGCGCCAGCTTGCCAACGCCTACGGAGAGATGCGCTACATGTGCCCGGGTCTGTTCATCTCGACCGCGCTCACCAAGTACGGCGTCTCCAACTCTTGGGCCTACCGGTACAATGTCGAGGACCCCAAGCAGGTGGCCCAGGGCCTGGGCGTGCCGCACACGGTCGAGGCCGACGCCATCTGGGGGCCCGACTACGTCGACTCGAGCATCAGCGTGCCCTCGAGCTACCTCGCCAACGGCACCAATGCCGCCGTGATCCCTGTCATCCAGGGCTACTGGACAAGTTTCATCAGGAGCTACGATCCAAACACCTATCGCTACCCCGACACGGCAGAATGGGAGGAGTGGACGGGCGGCGATCAGCAGCGCATGTTATTCGAGACTGGAGGTAACACAACAATGGAGACGGTCGACCCAGGTTTATGGGCAAGATGCAATTTCTGGTCAAGTATTGGCGTGGAAATTTTGCAATAAGTTGAGTGTGTAACAAGAGTATTGAAGTGTTTGCCTGCGAGTATACCCTTGCTTGTGAGCGGTCCTTTATATATTGAAAACAAAAACGTTCTTTCAACATTATGACCCAACGTATGTGAAGTTGTGATATTTATAGCATGATAAGTGATAAAGGTGAGAGTAATACAACACGATCAAGTCCAGACTTCAATAATATACCACTTACTATAAATATGCTACAGGGAAGAATATACATGATATCTAGGGTTCACAGAGGAGAAAATCTTTTTTTACTTAGTATACAACGATAAAAGAAGATTCAACCAGAGAGAAAATGGCTTTACATACTATATCAAGAAACACAAATCTGTTATACTCCGAGGACCGTGCAATATACTGCAGCTAAGAATTATGAGAATAGAGGACTCAGCGAGTCAGTAGTCGGCGCCTGCGCCTAGCGTCGAGTGCTGCTTCGAGTTCTTCGATTTCCTGTGGCGTACGGCCCACGGCGCGAGCGCGCCGGCGCTCTAGCTGGTGCAGCCGGGCCCGGGTTACGCCGCCCTCGGCACGAGGAGCTGCTCGCTGACGCTGTACAGTGGCACGCGCGGCGGCCTCGGCCTCGCCTTGCCGGCGCAGCTGATGCTCCTCCATGATGCCATCGGCAATAGCCTGGATGCGGTCGTCTTCCGCTTGACTGTGGGCTCGCCACTGCGCGGGCGTCATCCGCCGGCACCTTGCAAGCTCGCTAAACGCGCCGAGCATACAATCCGCCAGGCTCATCCCCCCGGCCGCCGGATCTCGAGCTGGTGCACGTACGCCTGCCGCCTGTTGTTGACCCGTCCTTGGCTGTGGTCTCTGGGCGACGTGGGGGTCAAACGGCGGGCTGCGTAGCCGATGTGCTCGCTTTGCTGTGGGCTGGTACCTGAATCCCGTGTTCTTCAGTTCGAAACCTTCGGGATCATAATACTATAGGCCGGTGAGATATTAGCAACTATCAAACTTCAGGATGGAGCCGCTTTCTCCTGGACACACACCTTTCTATACACTGTCTCGCCTCCATTAAACCAATTCTCCACTAGGTCGTTAGGATACTCTTCCGCGAGATCGAAAAGGGATTTCTTTCGAAAGAAGACATCGACCCACATTCCCTCTTGCCGCTCGTCGGGAAGTTCTACATGAGACCCCAAGAAGGGAGCGTTAGTAATTGATCGGCATTTATACTGTCCCGGCAAGACCAAGACCAGTTTCTCCATGGAAAGGAGAGGAGAGGAGAGGAAAAGAAAGAACCAACCATCCAAATCGTGGGCAAAATCTGCCAAGGACTGACACTCCCAAACATCTCTGCCTCTGGTATATGTGCCTTCGTTCACGTTGATCCACATCTGACCTCCGTCACGGTAGCCGCTTCGGTGCCATCCTGCTCCCCTGACGTCTCTGTTACCAGCGGCACGCCGGGCGCGGTGGATCCGTTCTGGCGCCATTTGCCCGTTTGTGGTAGAGCACGACTCTCAGTCAGGTATATGTTACAGTGTGATGGTTAGCCGGAGAAAAAAAAGAAATTCCCAAAATGGAAATAGAAAAGCAAAAAGACAAGAAGATGAAGCTATCCAACCTTTTGACTTTGGGTGAAAGAAGAAGGAAGTTAGGAGTGGAAAGTGAAAACCACACAATCTTCATGACCCCCCCTGACCCATGGCTTAGCAGCGCGCTATCGCGCTAACGTCAAAGTTTTTTGCAACATGACAGTGGTGGACGATAGCGATGTTTGTTGAAAAATACAGTGCGAAGTAGATGAAAGGGAACTTTTTGTCGAACCCAAACCCATATCACGCATTGGGATGCATAGGTTTGATGTTATTGATGTTTGGAGAATGGCTTATATAATAACTCGTCTAGAGACTCTATACTCGAACCAATCTAGCATGGATCATATTCCGGGTCAGCTAAACTAATGACTATAGAATCTGTTCGAGTCTTTAGCCGCATGGCAGACCTGGACTAGGTACACATAGTATACGTGGACGGATCTGCGGGCGCTCACATTGGCTCATCTTTCACCGTGACTTTTCTGTGTCATGTAGCAATCCGCTTTCTGGCTCTCACCTAGTACAAGGACTTCGAATGTATCAAAATAATGTTGTTCTGGCCTGGCTGACTGCCAGTATCAACTATCTAGTGGGGCTCAATCAAGAAGTAGAAGGTCTCGTTTCTATACTCTCTCTCCCTCTCTCTCTTGCCGCCATACCCACTAGCATATGGCATGCCTGTACTTGATACTTGCTACTATATCGGCGATTTGGTTTATTGCACCTCCGGTCTACCATGCTCATTATATCCTCTCTCCTTCCTGGTAATCCCCGTTCATCGTAGTCAAGAGTTGTCTGCTTCTTTCGTTCGTGAATTGCCAATAGACGCATCATATTTGATGATCTTCGAGATATCAGACCCGCATGTTGTACAGCACTTCCATGGGTCACCAAAGATAGGGCTTCACGACTCTCAGAGTATCTGAGAGTTCTCTCAGCTCTAAAGATACCGACACTTTTCCTGACGAGATTTGGCAACTCGGAATGACTAGATGCTCCATTGATCCATTCTCCGCATGTTCCTCCACCTTGGTCCGACGCTACGTTCCAGAACTGGTGTAATGCAAGGAGAAGGCTTCGAGCGAAGCCCAGAAAGGCGAAAACATCGGTTACAGTTGACGTTTGAAAGCAATCTCAAAGGAACAGACAATTTGCAAAACCTTCAGGAGTGTGCGCACTACTAGAGGAGTTGTTCTCCATGCCTTGATGCTTGACTCCTAATCTGCACTCCGTACACTTGAACTCCAGGCAGGCCACTCAGAATCTTGGTCCTACAGAATCATCTGTGTTGACTATCTAGAGGTACCTTCTCTACCTATGTAGAGACATCCAGTCTCAAACTCAACTCAAAAACAAAATTTCCCAATATTACGTATAGTGTACAGGAATGCAATAAACTCCGTTGTGCAAAGGTTTGTTCCTTGTGCAAATGCTCACTGATCGTTTCTCATGACCAAGCAAATCCAGCTTGAAGCCTTATTGGAAGGGGCGGATATCAAATTAAGACACCTTGAACACCGCGCTAAATGACCTCAAACCGCTGTACCGAGACATGCCAAAAGGAATCAATGATACCTACTGTTGTTGACACTGATCCTGGCCATTGCCAGGGATCAAGCGGTGACCATTTATCGAATGGTCATTTGCTTGGTCATTTGAGCCTTGCTCGAGGAACCACTTGCACCGACACTGGCGGATGCACCGGCCTTCTTCTCAAAGACCTTCCAGAACTTCAAACTCTCATCGGCAGCTAGATTGATTTATAAATTAGCATCTCCCATTCCTGTACCTCATGTTGAATATTGTATCAAGGGAGTACTTACCAGCAGTTGCCAGCATTTGGCCGTCAGGGCTGAGGCAGCTGTGAAGAACGCGGCTCTCATGAGCAGGGATCTCGACATTGCGAACCAGGGTAGGGTAGCTCCAGATGCTCAGGGAGTTGTCGGGGAAGCCGCTCGAGCTGACAATCTCCTTGTAAGTCGTGCTCCAGCGCAAGCTGGTGACTTGGGATCCAGTATCAATGCTGTTGACACGGGCACCAGACGTGGTGTTCCAGAAGTGGATGTGGCGGTCGTAGGAGCCGCCGCCGGTGGCCAAGAGGTTGGCATTCCACGGGCACCAGGCAAGAGCCTTGACGGCAGCCTTGTGGTTGGTCTTGGTGAACTTTGGAACAGCCAAGGAGCGGGCATCCCAGATGGAGACCAGGTTATCATTGCCGCCAGTAGCGAGCTGGGCACCATCGGCACGCCACTCCAGACCACAAACCTCGGAGGTGTGAGACACGAGCTCGGCAACCTTGTGCTCGGCGATACGAACATCGTGGTTGTAGACAAGGCCGCTTCGGGCACCAGTAGAAAGAAGGTGCTTGTTCCAGCCCATGACACCAACACGGGTATCGTGGCCGAACATGCTGCGGATCTTCTGACCCTCGGCAACATCCCAGATCTGGACCTCACCGGTTCCAAGACCTACACTTACGTAAGCGCCATCGCCAGACCACTTGACGCTGCTGACATAGGTGTCGGCAGAGGTCTCCAGCAGCTGGTTGACGCTACCCTCCTCAGCAGACCAGACGTAGACAGTGCGCTCAAGACCGATGGCAACCTGGTTCTCGGAGCTCCAGTCGAGCAGGTTCAGGTAGTAGTCATCGATCAGGCCAGGGGCATCCAGTACGCGCTCTGGGGCAGTGGCAACGCGGCGCCGGAATTGGGCCGAGCTGGCAGGGTTTCTGAGCGGACGGTTGTACTGCTGTCGGAGATCAATGGGCTTGGAGGATTCTGGAGGAGCAGGCTTGAACTGAAGAATTCGAGTGTTCAAGTTGACGCCACATGCGCTAGCCAGCGAGTCTTGGTAGGCAACACTATTGGGCGACGGCCTCGAGTATGTCGTGTTATCATCATCCTCATCATCGTTGATGTTCAAACTCTCAAGGGCAGCAAGTGCATCATCTGCGGCAGAAGATAGCACGGTAGAACTCTCGGATGTGCTGGTCTTGGTTCGCTGCTTTTCCTGAACGTCGAGCTTGCCAGAGCCTACATTTGCAATGGCAGAGCTGTTGCTACGGTTCGGGATGAAGCGATCAGCAGCATATGTCAGAGTAGTCTTGCTAGCCTTTTGCTTGGCTGCAGTCTTCTTTGAGTTGGCAGACTCCTTGGTGTTGCCAGTGCCGACGAGGGTAAAGTCGGACACGCCGAGTTCCAACGCTTTCCGTGGGGTTGATACACCACGAGCAATGTTGGACTTGGTCGAGTCTCGTTGGGGCCTCGAGGAAGCCTTGGCAAAGTGGGCGGCCAAGTTTCCGCCTCCATAGACTGACCTGGTGGCAGCCGTTGACTTCTTCTCCGGGGTGAAAGGAGATGACTCCAAGCTGGCGTTGGTAGCTGCTTTGTTCTGGCGCTGGCGAGGAGAAGGCGTCAAGGGCATGCGACCGCCAGCGGTGCGGGAGGAGAAGAGTCCCGTATGGGACTTTAAGGGGGTAGATACTGCGACTGAGGCCATGATGTCTAAAAGTCTTTTGTATCTTTGTGCTCGATAATTTCGAAGATGGCCTTCACGAAGAACGGCTCCTCCGAGTCCGTGGGGCGACCAGTTTGCTCAGGAGGACGAAGAAGCGAAGCGGCCTAATAGACTTGGAAGATGGTCTCTTCGTGAGGCAAAGAAAGCAGTAGTATGCAAATGGGGGGAGTTTTTTTTTTCTGTGGAATGCAGAGGGTGTTTTCAATAATGAGAGAAAAGGGAAAGCTTCAGATGCAGAGTTGCAGCTTCATCTTGGAACTTTATTGTTGACTTTGTGTGGGGCGTGACCGGATCGGTCTCACGGGGCAACCAGTTACCTGGGCATCTGGTGGTGGCCAGCAAATAAGCCGCCGGGGCTGAGTTCAGCGACCGGTCAGTGCGCCCCCCCGAGCTGAAAATGAATTTTACAGCGACCTTAAGGTGCTAGTCGGACATAGCGTTTCGTACTCCCTTGCCTCCCGACCGAAGCAGTGGATTCCCGTCCCTTGCATTCGCAAACGCCAACTGCTCAACACCGTGCGTTATCGGCTTCCGCTGTGGGACGTCTGACCGTGACCGAACCACGAAGCAAACGACTCACTCCTACTACATATTCTACGCATCAGCCTTACTTGAGTGACACATCATATACACGCCGTGCCTTTTCAGTACCACGCGTCAGGCATCTCCTATCGTGCGTGCCTTTGGGAAAAGCTTTCGAGGCCTCCCGGTTCGTTTCGATAGTTTACGGACCACGTTACCCACCAAAGCAGTCGCCGTCGTTGGTTAGGGGCCCCGACTTGACATGACAATCTGACGTTCGCTGTTGCCTGTGCTTCTAGTCGAACATCACCACAAAACGACAAGTGTGACCGCGATGGCGCAGCCATCAACGCCGGGCGCCGACGGTTTACCCTCACTCTTTGGTGGCCCTGCTGGCACCTCGTCTTCCATCACACTTCTTCCGCCACAGGCTTTACCTCCTCCGCCACCAGCATCAGCTGCTGCCGCCTCCGCAGCATTGTATACGCCCATGGCTTCTCATACGACCACGCCGCTCTCTGCGAACTCATCCAGCAATACTTTTGTCATGCCAAACTCGCCTCTGAAGAACAGGCCAATAATCGATGGAAATTATCGCCCCAAGGTCATCAGGACACTGGGCCAAAGGCCAGCGTGCTTGGTGAATGCCTCGGTCACATACTGCAGCAATAATTCCATATATGCCTTCGGAGGATTTGATCAGTATACGGATGAAGTTTACAATCATGTCTTGCGCTTGGATCTTTCCAGTCATCAATGGAGTTTGGTAGACAACTACGGGGACATTCCAGGGGTCAGAATGGGTATGCCAATGTTTCCTTTGCTCTTGGATCGAGGACTGCTATTTACTGAAAATTCCAGGACACACTGCCACTCTTTACCAAGGTGACAAGCTACTAGTGTTTGGCGGCGAAAACGAACATCGTACCTATCTATCCGACCTTATAATCTTCGACCTCAAGACGGCTCATTGGACACAACCTCAAGTCGCTGGTCCGGTACCCAAAGGTCGAGCCCGTCACGCTGCTGTGCTACATGAGGACAAGCTGTTTATTGTTGGTGGCATTACAGGCCATGATAACTACGTCCTCGACGACATTTGCTATTTGGACCTCAAAACTTTTACCTGGTCAAAAGCCTGGCGCTTTGTTGGCCGATTTGACCACTCTGCTCACATTTGGAATGACAGAGTGTGGGTTTTTGGCGGCTTGTCTGAAGACATGGATAAAATTGGCGATCTCTGGTGGCTTGACCTGAAGGGCAGTCCAGCTTTCGATACTCCTCCTCAAGTTGGCTCCTCGGACCGTCACACGGCCATGGGTAGGGCCACTGGCTCGCCTCGTCAACCGTACTCGATGAGCGGCACAGGAGTGATTGGCGCCTCGGGTTACGCAGCTAACTCCCGAACCGCGCAAGTGAGCACTCCGTCATTCCAGTTGAAATCATATGCTCCCATGGCACCTGGTGCCATATCGGATCTCAAGTTTGTGTCTGGGCCGAACGTTCCTTCTCAAGGCTCCGGTGTTCATTATCATCTCTATTCTTCCGGGACGCTTCTCGATTTTGTCACGCCTGCAGCGACCATCACTTCGAAAGACTGTTCGTTATCGGCACTAGACCTCGGTAGTCTGCGATGGCAGAAGCTGGCCGAGGGCCGAGAAATCTTTAGACCTGGCTACCGCTGGCATTACTGTACCATGAACGAAGACGGCACAAAAGCCTGGCTCCTTGGTTGCCCCGAAACCTCGGGAGAGATGGGCCCTAGTGGCTTGGAGGAGTTTCTAAGTGACATTGTGGAAATAGATCTGCGACGTTATGGCTTCTTGGGAAGCAACGTGACCGAGCCTCGGCCAGAGTTATCGTCAAGACCTTCGTCTCACCGAGTTGTCCAGCAGCCATCCAAAGGCCTTGGGCATGACTTGGTACGACTATTCAACCAACCTCCAGAGTCTGGCAGCGGCACAGACTTTATTATTACTGCTCTAGCTGGCGAGTACGAAGACGATGACATGATGAGCTCAGGTCACGTTCGTGCTGGAGAAACAGAGCAGAACTGGCTCGCGCCGGACGCGCCGACATCCCCTCCTATTCACGTGCACAAGTTGATCCTTCAGGCACGCTGGCCGCATTTTGCAAGGCTCTACAATGCTCAGATGGCCGAGTTTCACACAAAGAAGATGCATATTCCTGAGCCTTATAGCGTTGTAGTAGCCTTCCTCCGTTACTTGTACACAGATAGTATACACGTCGACGACGGAGTGACGGAGCTCGCAGATGTGGCTGGTTTATTGGTCATGTCTAACATCTACAATATCCCGCATCTGCGCCTGCTCTGCGTCAACCGACTTTCCAAGGAGCTCGACGTTGTTCACGCCTGCATCATTTGGTATTGTGCCGGCCTGGCTAACGAGGAATGGCTCAGAAAACGCGCCGCGGCCTTCTGCTTGACCAACTGGGGTCGAATCGTCCGTACGCCCGGTTTCCTCAAGCTACCACGCAATGCCCTGGTCGAACTCTCTCAAGAAATCGATATGGAGGGCCGCGTCATTGGTGGTGAGGAAGTTGAATATGTGGACGGTGTTCACGGACGCTACGATAACTGCATGTCGCGTAAGGACAGCATGAGCAGTGATCGGACTCAGGCATTACCGTCTGATATGGATGATTCGGAGGGCATGGATCTTGCCTAAAGGGACTATCTGCAAATCTCACATTCCCGAATCACGCATGTTCTTCATCGACAAGAACCCGCAACGAAGAAACACACATGAAACTTCCTCGCCAAGCAGGAAGTGTACGACACGGATGAGCCATGAAGAGAATACGGCATAGACACAACACAGTCTTGATCAGGGCGCGGAATCGTTTTGCACGCCCTTTTAGAATTTCATTTGCGAGGCGTCGAGGTAAACGATGTACAACTACACACAAGTTCACTATGATTACAGCATCGTCATCTATCTATTGGCAATGATTTACATTTGCCCAAAACTACGCATGACATGGTGGCTCAGTTATTCCATTGCATACAGAGTCTTCGAGGGACATGGCCGAGGTCCATGTCCATGCCAAGTGGAGTTTCACTCTTGCAGAACCCACAGACGGTCCGAGGCATGAAAATATATTAGACATGACAATAAAGATCCATGGCAGTCAGACAATTTACTAAGATGCTCACAATGCCAGGACAACGTGACAGTCTAGCCTACCATGCTCGCCGATGCCAGACGAAGTGATATATGATATCGTTGATGCCACAAGATAAGCGATGTTTGACAACCCTGTCTGACTCGAGTTATGGTTTGCCAATGCACTGACATGACTTGAGAATCAACATGGTATTGGTGCGCCAAATTTCCATCGTCCGTCTCTAGCCTCCATGTCTATTTCTCCTCTTAATCAACCCCAGTCGGATTGTCCGCTACTTCTGATCACCGGGATACATGGTAGAGATCAAGACAAACGTCATCGATACTCGGGCCAAATACACAAGAGGAATGGGGCGTTTATGATTTTTTAACGTAGGGGTTGGACGGCGCGCGGTGCCAATTTAGTATTTAGACTAGTTTGTTAGTAAGAAAGCTGATACTCCACTTTCCGCGATGCAACACTATTTTAGAGTTCCGGGAGGAGTGGAGCGGGTAAGACGGAGTGGAAAAGAGGGAGGAGAGGGGAGAGAGAAGACTAAAACAGAGGGTGAGAGGGGGTGAGTGAGAGAGAGAAAGAGTCAGAGGGGGATATCATTAGAAAACTGATGGGCGGAAACTTGGCAATGGGGCTTTGTTGCCTTCTTCTTGCTTCCTCTGTAGACTGGATACAGAGGAAGAGAACGGAAGTTTGTACATGGGACGAGACTAGGTATTGTAATGGCAAGGTAGAGTTTCAATGGCGAGATACATGAAAGCAGACTCCTGAGAGAATGTGAAGGGGGAAAAATAGAGAGAAACAAGGTATGGAAAGGTTGTCCCTTTCCGCCTCCGTCGTTCCCGCCCCGGCTCACATTTCGGCAAGAAATGACAACAAAGTCAGGAGAGAAGTAAATGGTCAGCAAAGACGATTCCCGCGAGTGGGATTAGCTCCCGGGAACGCCCAGGCTTGAGATGAGAGGGAAACAAAACAGAGCCAAGCCTTGAAAGAGTTAGGTGGTAGACAGACTGGCTCGACTGGCTCCGAGCCTAGGACTTGGGCTCAAGCATGTGAATAATGCCTCGTTTCTATTCCATAGAGCCATAGATAATGAGTGAATGGGCATTGTCGCAGATGGTGATACTTGAGACTGTTGATCTTGGCTGAACATGGTGCATCTTGCCCAGGCTGTTTAATGGTTCGGGAGCAAGGTACTGAATCAGGTTCATTTTTCTGCTCTGTCTGCCCTTAGCTTGCCGCGGAATTGACATGCTCGAGCGGAAACTTGTGCGAAATAGCACGTTTTCCGCCCTACATAGAGGGATGTACCCGGCGTTGTCTTTACTCACTTTAGAAAGGGATACACAAGAGAGTCAGGGCAGGTAACTACTGTGTTTCATTTTGATCTTTGGTTAAACTTTTCGGGATATGAACTTTTGTGACTACTCAACGGGTAGCGCAACAATACACACCGAACTTATACACACTACTACTACATAGCCCGGTCGGCCTCCGCGCTTATGGCTTCCTACCTAGTAAAATAAGGCCAAGCCCCGGATACCGGACCTGTGTTTCTTCGTGGGTTGTAATAAGGAAAGTTAAAGCTGCTTGGCCATGTCTGGCCACGGGAAGCGATGGTTGATCCATGACGTTATGAGGTTTTACCCCCCGGGCTGTCAAAGCTGCAGCTTCACGAGTCGCTTATCAGCATCTGTTTGAGGCTATATTTCGCGAAACGATATCCGGGTGTAATCAAATAGGTGTTTTATCAACTGGTGATCGACAGCTACATACCACGCCTACAGTAGTGCAAAAAGACGCCAAAAAAGCTGCAGTGCTCGTGTGGTGGTCGGTTGGTGATAGTATTCGAAGCTGAGGAGAAGGGGGGAAAGATGGGGCCATCTCGTGTAGGCAGGGCAAGTTCCCGCTCTCCGCGTTTTCTTAACCAAGGTGCCCAGGCTCTCGAGTTTCTTGGAGCCCCTCCATTGTATGACGTCGACCGTCGATACGGACTGACCGTGGCCAATAAAGTCACCAAAAGTTCGAAACGGGGAGATAGTGGCAGACGAGGAAGTTGGGGCCAAGATAGGGAAGCTAGTAGGATGGGCCTGACTATTCCGACACTTGTCAGTGGCAGGACGCAATACATCTCTCGATCAACCGGCATACGCTTTGTTGGTTAATCTGGGGGAAGCAAGGAAAACAGGCAAGGAACATCGGAGACATGCCGACGAGACAGTAGCACGTGGGAGGCTGGTCAACAAGTGGTGGCTCTCCCAAGAGCTGGGTTAGGTACGTAGTAGTATAGATAGATTGGCAGGTAGGGGATAGATAGCATGGGTAAATTCGTTGGGGGCCTGTTTACGTCAGTGTGGTGCATCGGCTATTAGTCTCGTACATATAATACTGCCAAGGTCATGGCTATCGCGACAAGGCTGATGTTATGATGTGCAGGTGTGAGCCACGTAGGTGTATGTGATCGCCATGCCGGGGGGTTGGCTCGGTTCGGTGCCATAGCCAAGATCATTTATCCGTCCATCGGTGCCATTCAACGCCCGGAGTCTGGGCCCCAACATTCATCAGTGGCGGATATCGCGGGCCGGAGGCAACGTCAAGACACGGGTATCGCCATGTGCTGCAATTGGCCGTGCTGCTCATGGATGGAGTCGGATCCATAGGCATCTCGATGACGGAACAGATGGCTCAAAGTTGAAAGACGGATAAGCGACCCGGGGTTTACTCGTAACGATGTGACATCGGCGTTTCAGTCACGGCCATGTTGCGCATTGGTGAACCAAGGGCAAACCATCATTAGAAACAACACGATTGATTTCAACGTTTCTGTGAATACGAATGGAGGTAGAGAGTAGAATTGAGAAGAAACGTCATCTACCTAAAAGAACAAAATATACCTGGGAATACGGTGAAAATGAATTGAGATGGACGCAACTTTTTTCCTTCAAACCTTTGTAAACGCCACTAAGAAACAAGAAACATACACCTTCCACCATTTTCCTGATAGTTGATAATAAGGAATAAAGACAGCCACACTCTTAGTCCTGCTATCATTGTCGGCGGGGTCGGACGAGAGGCAATTCAACCTCGATCATCCAATGTCCGAATATAGCACAGCACATAAGCAGGAGACGCAAAAGTAAATCATAACACGAGTGACCAGACAAGACAAAAACAGTAAATGCAAGAAACCGATGTGTCTACCACAACTATAGACCAACGTACCATGACGAAACCGCCAGTAATTCAAGCGCGCCATGTGATCAGAGAATATCGTTTGGAGGCGTCTGAACCAGCCTTCCGATGCTCTCGTCCATGTGCAAGTATGGAAATTCACCAATCCACGGAACTGCAGCAGCAGTCTATCAAAACTGCCGCCCCCGATCTTTCCGTTCATGAGTTCTCCAAACCGTGTGCGCTGTTCTTCCTATACGCCAAGCTGCGCGAAGAACAAGATGCAGATGTGTGAATACGGTAGAAAGTCTATCGGGGTATATGTGTGCCGCATAAGCCTTGAAGGAAACAATAGTAAAAGAAAACAACGCCGGTCGATGCAGAAAAAAAAACAACTTTTCCGAACCGCTTCTGAAATCATTGGCGCATATCGATGGAAGCAACCGCCGGCAGAACCCAGTCTCTATGTGCAGTGTTGCCATGTATCTATGCCAGCCAGGGGTCGTTGATGGTTGAGGTGAGTCGTGTGGGAATCGTAATATCTGACCGTGACAGATGGGATTGATCGTTTGTCCAAAAGATCGTATCGTGGATTGCGAGACATCATGAACTGCGCAAACATATGCAAAATAAAGAGATTTCTTTACATTTGCATTTCCTCGCCGATACCCGGAAGCCCGTGCATGGATAATCCGCCACCAAGAGACATGTTGGACAAGCTCGCCATGTTGATATTGGCCTGGCTAGCGGCATTAGCTGCCCAGCCCGCCCGCATGGCGGCGATATTAGCAGCAGCCTCGCAAGCAGGAGAATGTTGCTTGTGCTATTTGAAGGTGAGTTTGAATCATTGAAGTATGAGTGAACAGTATACGTACGTATTTGAGGCCGTTGAGGTTCTTGTACCGTTTGTTGCAGTATTCACACTTGTGAGGCTTCTCCTTCTCCATGCCCATTTCACCCGGGAACGGTTGAGATGTCTCCGGATTGACAATGGAGAATGTACCGTCTCCATTCTCATGCAGCTGTTGAGTTTGATGACCGTGCTGTTTGTGGTATCTGCATTATCGATTAGCGATAAGACTCGGGCGGGACAAAAAAAGTTTGGGTTTCCAGATCATGTACGTCTGGCAGTTGGGGGAACTTAGACAAGGGAATAAAAAACTTACTTCAACCCGTTTTGATTCTTGTATGCCTTTTCGCAGCCAATCACAGGGCACTTGAACGGCTTGTCTTCTTCGGGAGGAATTACCAGAGTGCCCGTGTTACCAGCCAAAGCTCGCTGCAGAATGGCGATTTGATGTGGGTCAGAGAACTGCTCGCCAAATTGAGCCTGATCCAAACCAAACTGGGCCATTTGCTGTTGAAGGCGCTGTTGGGCAACAGCATTGTTGGGGCTGTACAGACTCTTTGCAGGGTCCGCAATGAAGCTGGTAAGGTTATTACCCATGTTGGAAAAGTCTAGGTTCATGTTGTTGGCGAGGCCTGTCAAGTCATCGACACCATTCAAATCGGCTCCAATCTGACCGTTCTGTGTTTGCGTTGTGGTGAGCGTCGGCGTATTCACCGACGAGACGGTGGGATTGTTCTGGAAGCCAAAGCCGTTGGCGCCAGGGGTAGACGGCTGAGACGTGCGTAGACCTTGCTGTGCCATATTGGTACCGTTGAGGTTGAGAGACAATTGAGGGCGTTGCTGCTGGCCAAACATTTGTCGTGTCTGCTGAATTGTACGTTGGCTGGTGTCATCAAGCTCCAAGGGACCGATAGCATCGTCCATCTCCATATCCCCTACGGCATCCATTTCATCACTGATATCTACCAAGCCAGACGACTTTGGCCCCGAGCCCAGTCCAGACTGCTGTCGGCCCATTTGCATTCCGCCAAAACCGAATCCTGGGTTGCTGGTGCTGCCACGATTTTGTTGCCCAAAACCAAAGTTCTGGGAATTGAAGCCATGCGAGTCCCGTCGGCCACTGCCATTCGAGATGGAAGGTCTACTGACAGAGAGTCGGTGACCCGTCGGCACGCTGGTCCGTTGCTGTTGGGCACCGCCAGCGTGCTGCGTCTCGTAATGACGCAACAGCTCGTGCATGTCCTTGAGCCTCTGATCACAGCAAAAGAAATTGCTGAGAAACTGTGCTTCCATCTTGGGGACATAGGAATTCGAATGGGGCGATTGCGCGCCCACGAAAGGCGATGTGCCCGCCATGGCCAGGCTGGATGAAGATATTAGCATGTGATCTATACTATAAATCACTCGCTTGCAGTGGTGTCTCAAACCGTGATTCACCATGGCTCAGAGACAATAGCAGTAGCAGCAGGGCGATATAACTTACTCATCTCTAATATAACTTCCTACAGAAACACCACCCCAGCTCATGCCGCCCATGAGACTGCCAGCGAGCGACTCCCGTCGGGCGCGTGCCTGGTCGCGATTGGGGTTCATCGATATGGGCTTTGGGCCGGCACTGACGAATGAGTCTTGGCGGCTGCGGCCAAAGGCCGGCTCGAGGGATGGGCCAGTGGTCATGTCGACGTCTTGGTCCAAGTTGGCAGAGTTGTCGAAGGTGATTGAAACTGGTGCTGCTGTTGTGGTCGTCGAAGTCTGGTGTGCTGCGGTAGTAGTGGGGGTGGCCTCGACTTCTTTGACCCTCCCGTCAGATGTCAGGATGCGTGTGACGGGTGGCGATGCACTAGCCGAGGACCGAAGGCCGGGCGCGGCGATGTTGACGGGTTTTGATGATGCTGTTACAGATGCGGTGTCGCCAAAATAATGACTGCGCGCAGGAAAGGCAGTCGTGTCGTCGGGTGTTGCGGGTTGTGGTGAGGGAGAAGGCGAATCGACAGAATGTGAAGAAGAAGGTGTAGGAGCGACAGCGGAACTCGAGTCGCCAGTGGGAGTATCGGGGCTTGTGCTTGTGCGGCAGCCAGAGCCAGACGACGACATGGAGGCCGGGCGCTCGGTACTACCCCCTCTGAGCCAGTTCATTATGTACCTTTTTAGCAACTAGCTCTGTGGGGTTTGGATTGGGTAGTGGCGGGTGAAGGTGCCCAAAAGGAACAACTATTACAGCAGCTTTCCTTTCAATGGATGGGTGAACCTAAACAAGACAACAATCCAAAAAATAATAATTCAAACAATCAACCAGAGATGTCCTAGGCAGGGTGAAAGTATAATGACGAGAAACAAAAAAAAAAGAGATCTCTGGGATGGGATGAATTAGAAGAGGGTTGGTTGGTGGGTGAATGCTGCAACGACCCAGCTGGTGCTTAAAAAAAAAAAAGAAAAAAAAGAAAAAAAAAGAGGAAGTGTGATGCAAGTAGTAGTAGTAGTAGTAGTAGTAGGTCCAGTCGGGCGGCCGGCCGGTAATGACAAAAATGTGTGCAAGGCTTATTATGGTCCGGTAAGGTACCCCAACAAGATGTTAATTCCACCGCAGACAAGCCTATTATTGAACACTAGAGAGTGCAATGGAACCTGCGACCAAATGTCCCAGCCAGAAGAGGGGGCGAGAGGAGCGATACAAATGGGACTGGCGACTTGAGGAAAATCCAAGACGTCGTGTTGCATGGATTGTAAATGTGTAGGGGTGCCTTGTGTTGTGGTTTATTGCCGCTTGAGGGCAACTCCGTAACGCAAGTCGTAGTGCGTAGCTCCTCTGGGCAACTAGGTACTAGGCTAGCCTTCACGAACGGGTGGCTAACTAGGACGTAATGGCAGACAAGTGACGGAGACGCGCCCCAGGTGGTCTTGACTAATGTCAGGTCGTCTAGGTAGTGTACGGAGGTTGGTTTTTAATGACCGATTTCAAGGAATTCTCCACGAGTCCAGTTAAAAAAGTGAGTTCCAAGAATGGAGAGAGGCACGAGAAGATGGGGTCCGCTTCGGTAGGTAATAGACAGTGGTCCAAAGGCCTCTAGTAGTAATAGTGGTAGTGGTAGTGGACTGGACGTTTGCTTGGAGTCGAATGGAATGGTTATTGTTGGATCGCTTGGCCACCCTCGAACGAGACGAGGTAAGCAGCTCTATATGTAGATGGTTGGCTAGGTGTCTATGTGGTCGTGTTGTATTAGTTCCAAGAGCGGGTTATCTCCTAGCTAGTACAGAATCCGGGAAATCGACAACCACAACGGGTTCTCTCTGCCTTCATGTGTTTGTTGTCTGTTTGATTCGATTTACTACTGATGTCGACCAAGATGCTGGCGTGCTTGTTCCCAGAGCGGTTCTCGCTAATGTTTAAGGTGGCTGCATAGGGTGCACAGGGTGCATATGCCCACATGGGGTTTAACTCAGTTGTTGCAAGGTGCTGGGTGAAAGATCTCGCACTGACTCGGGGGTGGACAATCGAGCAGGAGATCGTTTGCTGATCGTGACGACAGTCGTCTCGTCCTCCCGAGAAGTAGTCCAATGAAGAACCGATACGATTTTACTCCGATTCAGATGAAATAATCAATAGAGCAGTAATCAGGACAGCGCGGCTGGCCATATTATCATAATTCTAATCGGTCGATAAGGCGCACCGCAGAATCAGGGTCTTGCTGATCTTGGGATGATGCTGGTGTTTATGTGCTTGTAACCTTTGTGTGGAGACAGCCACGCGTTGCAGTACCAGACTCTAGGTGAAGTTGTCAAAGTAGTCAGACATGCAGTAATTCAGTCGCACGGCTGCTGCAAGGCAAATAAACAAGATGCCCCGTGTAATATGAACAGTACGGGGTACTTCATGAAATGATATTGCACGGCCCCTTGCTTTTCTCTCGTCCCGTCGGGTCATCAATCAAGTGTACTTTCCGTACAAGGTGATCTGTCTGTAATAAGAACAGTACTCTGTATAGAGTTGAGTAACCAATCGTCCGCGCGGGCCATCCAATCCGCTGTTTTGAAGCCAGCGCACCCCAGGAAAAGTAGAAACAAGAAGCAATAATCGAGCATGGGAAAATGGTGCTTTTCCCGTCGGAAAAAGCAATTATTGCCAACCTTTTCCCATCCGCAATGCATATATCGCTGGATTGGTACCTACATACTATATGGGCTACGTACAGAGTAGGTACCTTGAGGTAGCACCTTACAGGCTTTATGAATAGGTAGGTAAGCTTGGCCGGCCTGCACCTTTGTGAGCAGACGGATGGAGGGACGGACGGGCAAACGGCTTCTACTTAACATGCCTAGGCACCCAAAGTCAAGTTGATTGTGTCACTTCTTCGGAACCCAAGGAATGTAGGGTGTGCTGTAAGCTCCCTGGTCCCCAGACGATAAAGACCGGGGGGATGCACCGATTCCGCGGAAGTGGTGTGAAGGATGCCAGTTTCCGCATGGTTGAGCTGTAATGGATAAGGCTGTTCGCTTCACGTTCAGGCCAACCCAGGCAAGCCGACACCTTAGGATTCAATCGAAAAGGTTCCGCGTACGACAGGGACGCTATCTGAATCGTTTGGGGTTACTGGGCTTGGCGGTCCTTGTTGTTCACCCGAAAAGAAACCATGGGTGTCTTGATGATACAGGCCCTGGTCTGCCTTTAAGAAGCGACATCATACCCATCATGATCATCTCCGCCCTTATGTATGGCTGACGATCATTTGGGATCACTAACTTGACGGAGGCAACACGATCGAGATAAGAGCTGAGCCATGTATCATAATCACTCACTGAGCGTTCATGCAGCAGAAAAGGGGAATCTTGTAGTATTCGCATGTCTTCTGCAAAGACTGCTCGAATCTATATGCACCCTGCGTATACTAATAGTGCATACTACCATCCAATACAGCGAGACAAAGAAGCGGTGTCGAGGCTGTAGGAAGACTTACACGATGCTCAATATACCACATGCAGTCAATTGTGTAGTTGGCACTTGGTGTCTATGGGGAGGGATGTGTGGTTTGTGTGCCTTACCGTCTTCGTCGACACGTTTGGATGGCAAAGCTGTAACACTTGGTGCGGAGCAATGCCTTCAATGACGAGCTCAGCTATTCATTGTAGATTGCGGACAGCATTCTCGCATACATAGTATAGAATCTACCTAGAGGTCTGTAAAAGCATGAGAATCTAGGTAATGATACACAACACCAGGTGGGTTGTAGGTTGTTGCAGCATGGCCCAAGGTAATAGACAAGCGCCAAATTTACTAATCTAGCCGAATACCACATTGTTATGACTCGACGCGACGAATACCAAGCCGATGGCCACACCACTTCGCATGCCCCTACTTCTTTGCTCATGTCAGCACGGCAAAGGTTCAGATCATATTCGATACAACCAACACGGGTGCTTTGCGCCCCTCCATTGTATGAGTTGCTGCAGTAGTGGTAGTACTGTGTATATTATCCAGGCGTAATATTGCTGACTCTGCAACTTTGTGCTGACGCCTGTATGCCTTCTTCCGGGCTAGAGACCGCGATCGTTCCCCACGGTACGCCCCGACCTTGTCAGTTGTGCTAGGATAGGTACAGGAATGCTCGTTGAGTCATTTGCTCATGCAGCTAGCGGGTCGAGAGATCTCATTGGGGCTCTTCACAGTTCGACAGCCTGCGCTTGTGGGTATGGTAGGCAATGATACATGCCGAAAAGGGCCCATGAACTAGCTCGCGCTCCGGTGAACCATGGTGAAATAGACGATCGAATCCCGGACACCTTGGGCCAACAATCCATCGACTTTGGCCCGTGGCGCCAATCGAACGAGACGGTTTCAATAGAGGCCGGAGCCAAAATGTTCATCGACGGCGATGCCAATACACTAGGATCTAAATACCAGATCAGGCAAAAATAATGCTACAACGCAATACTACCTGAATCATTCTCAGTGATTAGTGAGCCAAAAGAGCCATCATGGTACCGATGCAGTACCAGCTGAACAGCTGACAACCGGCAGCTGAACGAAGCCTTGCCCCTAATACCGGCGATGCGGTTGGATCACCAACAAGTGGCGGTAGTTGTGTGCAACACTGGCTTTCGCTGTTTGCTATAGCCTGAGTAATCCCCTGGAATGCAAAACGCCCGGCCCGGCTTCTCTGCACTACACGATTTACAACATCACAAGTAAGCATCGAGGCGGCCTCGCTTGGTCTGTGAGTCGGCCAGTGGTTCCAATTCGATTATAGCGGCCGACTCCATATCCGTTTGATTGGCATTTGCCATGCTATGCTGTCATTGCAGAATGTGAATGCATGTGTTGATCTCCTGCAAATAATCCAGTGCCGCAAATAGTGGGGGGAGGAGTACCCGCCAACTCCGCGCGCTGTCAATCAGTCCCATCCAATCCTCACAGTTTTCTAGTTTCCGACTCCTCTCTGCTGCTCCGCTCCGCTCGCTGGGTGTCGGTTTTGCCTGTTGACGATGACTTCACACCACTCGTGATGGAGTAGAACGGGACTGGCTTGCTTGCTTGCGTGATCAGTATTCCTGTTTCCCCCCCTGTGGGTTAGACGCTATGTCATGATCCACATCCATCGCCTCTGGGGTCCAGTGCAGGGTCTCTGGAGAAGATCCCTAAATCCCAGCTAATTTCTCCAATTGCCAGTGCACTGCACGCTGCCCGTAACTCGCTCAGTAAGAGCCTCCATATACCAGCAGCCCAGCCCAGGAAAGCCAGGCGATTGAAACAGATGCTATCGTGAACCGAGCGTTTTGAGAAGAGCTATAAGCCAAATAACAGCCGGCGTCTCTGTTAATGCTAATCACCAACGTACTATCGCGCTTGGTGACCTTCATCTAACTGCATTTACTCTGCTCGACCACCCGACACTATGCCCATGCGTCAGCCTTACCTCTCTCAGATTCCTTTTCCATCGATCTACCAACTGATTAGCCCTCGCCACGAAGAATTCAGGGTCCTGTCTAGTCGCTATACAAACGTACACTACGCTCTAGAATCTAGACCAGTTGATCCCCTAAAGTAGACGCTATGGTCCTGCGATTGCGGAGAAGTATATTGTCAACAGGCAATCTGGTCAATTCAATGAGCTTGACATGATAGGTACCACTGACTGGTGCTTTACATATCTCGAGATTTACCCAGACCTTGCAACGCAACAGGCCAGACGGACCAATTGTCACATCCGAGTCTCGCATGTCTGGTTTGGTCTAACAGACCGACGGTTTGACATCATCGTCTAAGGGGTGTGCCGGCATGCCAATTTCCGCCGTGTTGCAGCTCTTTTGCCTATCCAGTATAGTGTCGCAACAATCCTACCTACCTACCTTTCGAGACGGCCCTATAGAATTCCTATTCTCACCGCCTTGAGGCTGCGCGTGGCGCGGTCATGAGCGGCGGTGCGGAAGGTCTTCCGTAGGGGCCTGGTCAGGGTTCGTTGCAATATCTCCCAGACGAATGGTCCCTGGTCTAGAAACATTCGAAGCTTCTAAACGGACCCTGAAAAAGCCACATTGGGCGGTTCCGAATGGTACCGCGCAAGGGGCTCACCCCCCACTATCCTTGTAATTGCCATGCGGTGGTGCGGGTGCCCGCTTGGCGATTTGGTGCATTTCGTTGACCGCAAAGAATAAAAACGGCTTTCGCGAATACCAGGTTCTTCCCAGCACATACATTGTGTACACTACTCTCTTTATTGTTGCCTCCCTTCCTGGTAGGGCAAGTCCAAGACTCTTTTGACACGTAGGACAAAACTGATCGTCAATGCCTCACGCACGGCACCGTCACCTACAACGAGCTACACACTACTCTAGTCGGTCACAGCCCACGGACGCTGTCTTTGTGGTTTGTGTCTCTGAAAATCTACGTAGCTTCGCAAGCAACTCGTTATCCTAATCGCCGAGGCCTTCTTGCATTTCGGTTACTCTGGAAAATACAAGCCCCAAACAAGAGTGAATCTCGAGGCAAAAGCTGCAACCTCCCAAGCATACTTCTTCTCAGTTTTGGTTGGAGGCTCTGGAGCCCGCTTTCGATCACGTGTGATACAACCAGGACATGCAATAGATGTGCCACCCTAAACTTCCGGCTGGTAACTCCATATTAAATGTCGGTTATAGGAAGCGGCAATATTGCAAGGTATTCATGCGGCACGCTGCACTCTTGGATGTATGCGTGTAGGGTTAATGTACTTACTCACGTGCGCACTAATCTGTACTCATGCCTGAACAGGCGGCTTGGGCGGCTCCAGAGGAGATCTGGGTCGGCTATCTCCGGGCTTGCCACCTTTGCCATCAAATGACAACCCGAACCTCTATTGTTCCGAACGATCAAGGTTCCAGCATGTGGTATGCAGAAAGAATATTTTGATCTTCATCAACACTTCAATAGCATCGCCGGTATTAGCAATAGAACGGACGGGCGGGCGGCCCCATGGTGCCTTGCCTTGAATCTTGCCCAGGAACCGGGTAGGATGACCTTGCTTGACAAGGCGCGACGGCGAAGGCCATGATAGCTCCCGCTTGGGAAGTGCCGGGCAATCCCCGAAGGGAAGCAGCAGAAGACAGATCAACCCCGGCAGAAAAGGTCCGACTCGACTGTTTGTGTGTCCTTTGGTGTTGGGAACACACAGCCAAGACTCGCCCCCCTTGACGCCGAAACCGCGAGGCGCCGAACCAGTCGCAGTAGCCGCGGCCCTACCTTAGCAATGGAACATTTCTAGAAGCCCTAGGTAAACCTCGTGCACATGTCTTTGCTGGGTAGTACGATATACATCTTCAGACTTCTACATCGTACATTAAACTACTAGCCTCGCTAGCCTATTCAAGTGCTACGGGCTTTGTCGTAGAATAGACGATGTGGTCTCAGGGTCCTACCTAAGACATTCTCGTGACCTTGGGTCTGATACAGACGGATAGAGGCCAAACAGTCCATCTCGGCGCGGATCGGTTTGAACAGCCAGTGAGTAGTGGTCATCCAGTGAAAGGACTCGAGACTGCTGCCGTTCTTCCGCTTAATTCCCGGACTCGATAGACAATTCTGGCTTGTTTCCCTATGGATGTTGTACTCTGCAAAGAATTACACTCTAAGAGGCCGTGATTCATTATGTCTCCTTCATTATTACTGCCTTATTTCAGACCCGTTTAAATAGAATCAATCTTTTTCTTGGCGTCTTACATCTGCCGTACGAGATTGACGTACGATAAAATTCGAAAGAAAGGTGCCATTATCGTCAGATATATCCACAAAGCCATCCGTCGAGGGATCGGTCAGCACTCTCTTTTGCATCGACTCTTGGCATGTATGGTCGTAAACATGCTCAAGGGCCGCTTTGGAGCGCGGTGGCTACTTCAGGCAGTCCACGATCGCCAATATAACCATCTACTCGCATATTGGGTGGTCTCTTCGAATGAATTTCTTATGCATTCTCTTGGTCCTATATTAGCGGCGCGAAGATGCATTGATGGCAGTCCGGGATGGATTGCAATTACGGGGTAGGGTACGGGATAGACGATCTGACACATGAAGGCATTCGGCGATAGCACAGGGCTATTCAATCACCTTTATTCCGGAGCTGAATAAACTTTCCAGCCCTTCCGCCTCAGAAAACTCGAGCAAACGCCGAAGCTGAGAGAGCAAACGGCGAGAATAGGACGAGCCCAAGCTGGCGGCGCGGCACGACAGACTCTGCCAGCTGCTCTGAAGCTTACCCCCAGCTGCAAGACAGGCGGACCAATCTCGGGCACTCGGGATATGAAAGTCACAGCCAGGACATCAGCCCACTCTCGGTCGATGGTCGATGACCTCACTGTAAATTTTCCGGAGCCTGCAAGCAAAGGAAGCTCCTAGAAAATATCGTTCTTGCATGGTGATTAATTCTGACGGGCCAACAAAGTCGAAGACACTGACTCAGCGCGAATCGCGAGCTATTACCTTTGTTCTTGATATATAGCACATTGTGCGCAACGGTCGCATAGCTGTTGGCTGTCATCAGTTTTCAATCTACCATACTTGACAACACTACCTAACTACCTTGTTACGTCAGCTCTCCGTAGCTCGAGCCTCCAAAAAATAATCGTCACCACTCAAATCCCGCGACCTTTGACGACACTCAATTGATCCTCCAATCCAAACCCGGCATTTCCACAACCACAACCACACAAGCCAACCCATTTCTTGTATACTGAGACAGGGCATATTACATTGCCAAGCGCAAATTCCGCAGCATCACATCCCGAGAAGACACAACAACATAACAACACCATGAAGGTCGTTTCAAAGGAAGAAGAGCAGGCGCACTACAACCAAGTGCTGAAGGGCGGATTCATCGGTGGTTCTTTGTTCCTTGGCCTTGGTATGGTGGGAGTATGGGGCGCATCGAGGCGGTATCCAGCCTTCCGCGGATTGACGCTGCCCTTCCGCTCCTTCCTGGTCACCTCGTCGGCTACGTTTGGCGCCATTGTCAACGCCGAGCGCTATTCCAATGACTTCCATATGCGCAACAACCCCATGAACTTTTACAAGGATGAGACGGAGCGCGCTATCGAACTTGCACGCGAGCAAGAGACACCCGTTGAACGATTCACGGAGTGGGGTCGCAAGAACCGCTACAGCATCGTCTTTGGTTCCTGGATTGCTGCCATGGGCTTGGCTCTCGGCATGGTCGGTCGCAACAAGTACCTGTCGACATCGCAGAAGCTCGTACAGGCTCGTGTGTACGCACAGGGTCTGACGCTGGCTGTCCTCGTCGCTACTGCCGCCTTTGAGACATCGGATGCCCGCAGTGGTCAGGGCCGCTGGGAGACCGTCAAGGTCCTTGACCCCAACGACCCCGAGCACAAGAAGCTGATTGAGAAGCGCATCCACAAGGAGGAGTACGAGGGCCAGGACCTGTGGAAGGATATGGTCGCCGCCGAGGAGCGCAGAATCCAGGAGCGGGAAGCTTCCCGTAAGCCCAAAGCTTCCGAGGAGAAGAAGGAGGGTGAGAAGCAGACTGCCCATTAAAAGCATGCATACGGTTGTACCACATTTGGCTCAATCTGTAGCCCCTTATTTTCTTTTTTTTCGTGTGAAGAGATGGAAGCGTTTTGAATACTGCGTGGCCGATAGGGAAAAGTCTTGCATATCTCAATGGCTTGCTTGAGGAGTTCCGGGGCATTGGTTGGCATTTTGCTTTCTCGTTTTCATGTGTTCAACCCCTAAATCATACCAATTTGGCGACTATAGATTGGATTGGGGACAAGCAGTAGTGTTTACAGGTTATACTTTGATGATGCGGCGCCAGCAGCAGAGGTTGTATCAATATTTCGATAGAAGTCCATACCAATAGAGCCAATGAATGATTGAAGCTTCAAAGTTAACACACTACATTAGCATTACTCACTTCACTTTTCGAGACTTGAGAGCAAATAAGCCTCAAGTCAAATTTAATGTGATCGGATTTGACAAGTATCACCAGTGGTGCATTCGTCAACAGTAATCCGCGTCTTAAAAATTACGACACTGGCACCAATTACATATATGAACGATTTTTACCCTGCGTGTCTTGATAAAAAAAAAAAAAAAAAAAAAGAGACAGAGAGAAGAAAGAGAAGAAAAATAGTGTGTATTCCAATTCATTAGTTCTGCCGCCGTTAGCAGTATTACATTTAGACTATCATACATTTCAGCTTCCTTTCGATTATATCAAACCGAGGCTCCGAGGCATCAAGATATACTGTAGTCCGTGCTGCCTATACAAGTTACTGACTTGGCTGGAATGCAATTCTACCTATCCTACAATTTGTTTCCTTCGTCTCGAATCTTTATATCACGGGTGGGAACTTAGCGAATGAGACAAAGAATCAAAAAAAAAAAAAAAAAAAAAAACTAAAACTGCAAGAGTCTATTCTATTCTCGTACTTCACACCCGAGGACCTTGATTCGATATTGACACCGATGTAAACCTCGAATTCCTTGACTCATACAGGTATGCCATGTCAATGTGAAACTTATATATCTTTCGCCGTAGTAGACACTATTGCGACCCCCTTGGAGGTAGTTACTGTCGCATTTGTTTCAGGTAGGTCACCGATTTGCATATTCATCTGCCAACGTGAATAGAGCACATTTGGTTCAACGTTTATCAACATGGGCTTGTTTGGGCTATGCTTGTGCTCCTCCTTTCTATAATGGAAATGAAACGACCCCTTTGATTCAAATACATACCATACAGTTGATTTTTTTTTTTTCAATATCTGTGTACACAAATACATATCTATGTAAGTTTCTAGGGAGGCAGGAACGGAGACAGGAAGTCATGCGTAAGTTGGGAACAAGTAAACTTTATGAGCATCATTTGCGAGACGTACTTTCATCAAGACTTTCTTTATTATATCTCTGGGATGACAAGTGGAATCATTCAATAGAACACAACGAGTAAAAAAAGCATTGTAAGCATCTCTCCCAAGAGATCTTGAAAGAGAAAGCCAGAATTTGTGTCATTTTCACGGCAATTCGTATGTGAATTTCAAGTCATGGTTTAACTTGATGTCTCAAGAGGTCGGTGACTGGCAGGAACTCCTTGATATTTTGCACGGTGCTCGTTGGCATGTTCAGTAAAGTCTGCACGGGTTCATACGTGACTTGGTCGATTTTTAGCCGTGAAACGCAAGCAGGACAATCACCTCAAAACTGTGCGTATTCAACACACATATATATAATCTAGGTATTACTTATGTATTGAATCAATATCAGCGGCGAAAACCGTGACAAATGAGTGTAGGAGTTCCAACGTTGATCTTGTAAAATACTATGCACCTACCCAACAGGTCTGGTTCCGGGCGCTACCTCGTACACTACAGGCACATCAATTGCGCCCGGCGTTGACAACAAGGCACGTGACATATGACCCACTTCGGCATTGGCTCTACATCAGAACTAGGATGACCAAGCCAACTTCGCAATCTACAACATTGCCGACATCAACCGCATTCCAACCGACATCTCAGCGTCAGGGTGCAGGAACATTGCGAACAAATCAAAAGGCAAACAAACAGACCGGCCCGATCTTTGAGTGAACTTTCCCGCACTCACGGCCTCAGCGCGCAGGGTCCTAAGGGTGAAAAGTAGGCAAGAGCGTGCGTCTGGTGCGCCAGTTGGGGGGAATAGCGTCCAGAACCACCAAACAACCTTTTGCCGCCGGACAACGACTTTGCGCCCTCAAGGTGACTACAACAAACCTTCTTGGCGTATCCCGACAGACAGCAAACGAGACTGCCAATCGACGGACAAGCGAAAGAACAATACAAAATTTAAAAAGCTGTAAAAGCTCCCCTCGGTCGCACCCGACAGTTCATGCAACACCTCCACGTAGACGACAACCTACAAACCCACCGTCAATATGTCCAACTCCCAAGTCGGCCAGATCTACCAGCAGATCATTGAAGATGTTCTGGACTCTTCGCGCGTCGATCTCGAGGAGAACGGCGTAGATGAGAGCATACTGGAGGAGCTGAAGCTGGTAAGCAATCCTTCACAACAGGCGCCAACCACAAGCCCCTCCCCATGGATTTGCAACATTTCACCTCCCTTTTCTTCAATCCACTATTTCCTTGCGTTTCCCCTCATTCAGCAATCCGCAATAAACTCTTGGACTGCTCCTCTTGTGAATCTTTGTTGTTCCATGTCAGCCCCAAGTCTTCATCCACTGTCGCCGTTTGGAAGAAGGGGTAGGCTGCACTGCACCAGTGGGCGTCCTCGAGGTACGGGGAGTGTTGGAGACGGCTGGTCGCGCGGAGGGGCAGACACCCGCTATTTGGGTCTTTATGCCTGCTTCCTCCCCGCTAAAAAGTTGTCCTCCGCTTGAGTCATAAAATTGCCTGCTGGTTTGGTTGGGTGGCTGCCTGCCTGCCGGTCTGGCCAGCTGACGGCACCTGGCTCTTCGTGCTTACATCCCATACGCAACTCATCATTGCCTCCTCATCATGTTCACCCAAATACCGATGCTACGTCCAAAAGCTGCTCATTGTTTGAATATGCTCAATACTCGATTCTGGCCTTCATGATACTAACATGAAGACTATAGGGTTGGCAAAAGAAACTCTCGGCACAGAACCTTGCAGCTTTCCCTTGGGATCCCAAACCTGATCCTCCCGCGCCTGCACCAGCTGCGGCGCCCCCTCCACAGCAGCCTTCTGCGCCCGCTCCTGTTCATCAGGATGTCAATGCTGCCAACGGAGTTGGCATTCAGCAGCAGCAAGCTGCTCACCAAGGTGCTCCGGCATACGCCCAGCCAAGCAATGGTGTTAAGAACGAGCCCGGTATTAAGACGGAGCCCGGCCTTGAGCAGATGCCCATGCAGCAGCAATTTTCCAATCCTGAAGTTCGGGATCGTGTCATTAACAACCTCCAGACTCAGTATGGCTCGAGAGCTGATGCTACGATCAACAAGCTTCAAGAGTCCATCGGCTCAGCATCCAACAGACCTCAGTACCCGGTTCCACCGCGTCCTGCAGGCCAGGCAGTGCCACAGCAGCCACGTCCCAACCAGATGGCCAATGCAGCTGCACAGCAATACCAGCAGCAAATGGCTGCCCAACAGCGTGCGCAGCAGTCTGTGCAGAACGGCAATGCTCCAAAGCCCGCACCATCCCAATTCGATGGCGCAGCTGAGGAAGCTGTCCTCGTCCACCAAGATGCCACAGGCCAGACCACGGAGCTCGGCCGCGTTGAGATTGACCGTATGCTACATGCACAGCTTGAGGCCAGAGCTAAGGCTATGGAGGGAGGTGGGCTGATGGTGCCGCTCAAGCGTGCCGCCAAGAGTTCTGATGTATCTTACCATCGCACCAAAACGACTTCTGGACCTGGACGCTTCGATGGTGGGGATGATGATGTCAAGTCTGAAGAGGACGAAGATGCCATTAACTCGGACCTTGACGACTCAGATGATAACGCAGAAGATGATGATGACGACGATGATGGCGGTCAAATCATGCTTTGCATGTATGATAAGGTCCAGCGAGTCAAGAACAAGTGGTGCGTTACATTATGGGTCCCCACCACATCTACAAGTATCATACGGCTGCTAACAATTCATACAGGAAGTGTGTGCTCAAGGACGGCGTGCTTAGTGTGAATGGCAAAGACTATGTCTTCCACAAAGCGTCAGGCGAGTATGAATGGTAGAGACTGGGACCTATTTGGTGATGCCGCCTCGGTAGCAGACATCCAGTTGGTCTTGAGGGCGTTTGGCGTTTCATTTGGGCAGTTGACTATAGCGTGATTGGTTTTCACGAGTTTGACGAGATTGATACCACCAATCTTCATTGCATTGAAATCGTACGCTGGCTAGGGAAAACCTAGGGATTGGGGCATACGGTCTGACTTGATGGCCTGTTGTCTGATGATGACGCGGCAAAGCTTGTGGCAGCGACGATCTTGGGGCATGCGGTCGCTTATGGGCAGACGAAACAAAGATGAGGACGACACATGTCATGAGCCAGCCCATGTGTGGCCATGTTTCGCTCTTGGTCATGAGCGTTTCTCTAACGAAGTTTGTCATGAACACTGGGCCAAACAGGGCTCAGGGCCATTGATCGTCATCGTGGAGTGGATATTCATAAAACTAAGAAAGCATTCTCATAAAATCGGCATTGTATTGGACAGGGAACACAGACTTGATAGATGCAGCCGTAAATAAAATGCGAGACAATATCTTTACAGAGCATGTGCGTGAGGCGCTTATCCGTGGGCGGCGGTCTGTCATATCACGCGCGAGGCCTTTCAATTCCGCACTTTCCGGATACCATATTCCCAAACAAGGATATGGAATGGGTAAACAGACAGTGCCAATTTGTGCGGAGTCAATTCCAAAAGATCATGCCAGGGGTCTATCAAGCTAATACATAGTAAACAGCAAAAAAAAAAAAAAACTAGCGTGATCTGATCTACCACCAAAAAAAAAAGCGCCCCTGTGTTATACACCACACACTGACTTGTATTCTGGAGCACTCCCAGCTCCTCTCATGTCTCGTTTCTCTTCTCGTCTTGTATCGCCCGCCGCTCCGCGTCAAAAGAAGAACGATGGATGCATAAGCAGTAACCCCAGACAGTAACAGGTCAAGACCGGGCGTCAGGCGTCTCACGACTTCTTCTTTTCTTTGTCCCTGATAACTGCTACGAACCAGGGTGTGTGTGTGTGTGTGTGTGTGGACTTGCTGGCGCGCGGGAGACAGGGACCAAGCTGGACTAGGGAATATCAGCCAGCCCTTTTATTTTGTTTCTCTCTTTCGTCAATTCTCTCCAGCTTTAACCCATGTTGGTACGGAATAATAATAGTGCTACTGCTCTCATAATCCTGGGCAAATCCAAGTCTTCAACCCCCCCTCCCTTTCCCTTCCACAGCCTGGTTTCTCATCATTTGAACCTGGCTTGTTGCCCGGGGTGTTACATGCAAGGACCTGCAGCTTGCCTTTTAGCGTACCGTCTTGTCGGGTTCAGTTTCGAAATGTGGACTTGGCCCGGACGGACCTGGATTACATTTCGGTTGTTGTCTATCTACTCTCGCCCGCCTCTTTATAATCTACATCCACCGTTGATCAAACCGTGGCGCTAAAACAGCTTCCTTCATACACAGTCGGTAGCAATTTCTTTACGCAAAGCAGGAAAAGGCGGGAAACAGACGAGAAAAAGTATATAAGTGTTCAGTATCAGCTTGATGCATGACAAGAGAGAACAATGTAAAAAGGAAAAGAAAAAGAAAAAGAAAAAGGGCAGTACATACCCACTGCAAAAAAAAAAACCGCCCATTTTCGAACGGCCATTGCCCGGAAAACCCGAAGGCACTCAAATTCCTGTCAAGAAATCGGGAATGATTATGATGGTTGCCAACACATTTTTCGGAAATTTGCAAAACCACCCAGGGTGGATCTTTCTGTTCACAAGCTTCTTCTGTCCTTTTCACGGTTCGGATGCCTCCAAAAATGCCTTTTGTTCTATGCCACAAGCTCATTCTTCTGCAAAAGGTGGGTTTTTGATTTCCATGAGAAACCTGTTAATACTATGTAGGTTAGTGTTATCCACAGTCACCACTTAGAGGGGCGAGGGAATCATGAGTTGCCCCGAAACAGGCGTTTCTTTCCTTTCCGCCTGCCCCCTTTAGATCGTGAAACTAGTTCTTTCGTGACAAGAAAAACGCATGTCCTTTCAGTGGAGTGTAAAGGTCCCGCGAATACATTTTCGTTCGGGGCGCCCGAGTAACTGATTAATGTTGTGTTCTAGGGTATGTTTGTCTCTGACAGCCTTCGGGAAAGGAAGCCCGGGGAGTGTGGGTTTATCTCAAGCCAGGTATGATGACTGCATAACGCGAGGGCGACGCCTTCTGCTGGCAGGACATTGAGATATGACTTGCAGGTGAAGCGACAAGGGAATGAACCTTGGCAGAGTCATCTATAGGAACTTGCATTTGTAGGGCAGTGCACTTACCCTGAGTTTTTCTTCTTTTTCCTGTAAGAGATGATCGTGTCTGCAAAACGAGCTCTTTTTCTTGCTCACCCTTTCCGCCGAACTATATCTTTTCCTGTCCCAAATTTGGAAAGGCTGGTCCCGAGTCCCGACCCCATACAGGAGTATGTAATGCAATAGGTGGGGATCCCTGTCACTAGATAACAAGATTTTCAAAGCATGATACAGACCCCAGATCACAAGACAGAAAATATAGGTACTTTTGATCGTGTTCTTCTAATATACTGTGTTGAGGAGCCCGTTTCGCTTCAAGGGAAGTAGCCAGGAGAGGTTATGGTCTATCTGGCGCTGGGAGGCACAGGCAGCAAGGAGAGGGGATCGACATACCGACGAAAACGACCCACTTAGCCGTGTACATACTGAGTATTCCGCAGGTAGACACCATATATATCCCGAAAAGGAACATGACGAGAGCCTTGCCTCCTTCATGCAGGAGATCCAGGTTGTGGTTGGATTACCGACAGCTTGGAAAGGACTTGACATTTGTAGTGCCGCGGAAGCAAGGGGACGAGGGTCCGCCGTAGGCAATCGGGTAACAAAGTGCGAGCGCCAGGATACCAAAGCATTATGCTTTCCATCATGTAGTTTTGGAGGTACCTAGTGATCAGAAGAACTCCAAAAGAAAGATGCTCATACCACCCAAGCAAAAACTGAGAAGACCGGGGGGATTGGGTTGTGGGGATGGTGTGTCCATCGGGAAGAGTTTCAGGCATGGATCCGCATGGAGGCAGGATTTCAGAAAAAACAGGGCAGGTAAAACAAATAGATGGATCCCAAGATCCTTATCGATGTAAATAGAGCCAGTGATCAAGAAGATACTGGCAGTCAAGTACGGAAGTTTGTTTTAGTGTCATGACTGATCCATGGTTTCGGGCCCAGACGCTCTCGGCCATTGTCGTGATCAGGTAAGGCGCGGTACGTACGTGCGTACTGTTTATGGTGGTCGTCCTTGGACCCAAATGACTGGGTCAAGGGAATTGCCCTTGTGGGTGTTTTTGGTTCCGATATCCTTGGGTTGATCCAAAGGTTCCCACTCGCTTTCTCTCCTCTGCTGCAAACAAGCATGGAAGCAGAGAATCCAAGGTATGGCTGGTATCGTGACGCCATCCGTATACGTCAATATCTACATACAAGAGCAATTACTTCATGTATCGCCATTGGCTTATACGCCTTGCTCTTACCGCCATTCTGTAAAACAAATCACGACTTCTTTTCTTGCCGCTTCCAAAGAAGAAAATATGGAAACGAAAAAAACAAGTAAAAGAAAGAAACCAGTTCATGGGCATAAAAGGCAAGTATATGTCGATAGAAGGCGAGTGAAGAGCATATCGCCGCCAATGGGATTGCTAGGTAGCGATAACGTCAAGGCAAGATGCGCCGTGAACGAAAGGAAACCATGTCGCACAAGCGAGCAAGCAGGAGATGCGTGTCAACAAAATATGACCGGTCTGGACGTGGCATAACCATGGACAATCGTTTGTGCCCAAGGGAAGTGGGCAGATGCTGATCCTCCTACCATTACCTCAACGGCGACCGAAAATCGAAAAGGGCCGGGGATGTCGTGTCTCGCTCGTTCAGAAGCAAGTCAGCACAATGGCGGTGACACATTTCGTCTGCGGAAGGACGCAGCTAATTTAGAATTCATGTCGGTTCTATCAGCTGATACATGCATCACACCTACACCTCTCGGGCATCCCCTGGGACCGGGAAACTAGCGAGGCGGCAAGTGTGAGGTTCGCTTCCTGGACGGGCCCGATGGTGGTCAGCAGGTTGAGAGGGCACGGCTAAGCATAACTCGTCCGAGGTTGTGGATGTTGAGGAGTGGAGGCGAGAGCTGCGGCGTGGGTGACTGTTCCTTGGGAAAGTTTGCGTTTGACCAATGGTGTCCAGGACTTTGACCCGGCGGTTTGGTTCATTATTTCGGGTTCCGTCTCGGATCAACTTCCCTGAATGGAATATTGAGGGGTTGATCGGCAATGCTCCTGTGTGTCCTACAAGCAAAGGCCCAAGCAGAAGTGCAACGACTTTGTGGAAGCAGTGTTGTAGGCGCTGCGTACCCATTACTTCGACGTCGCAGAAAGTGACTTGAGTATCAATCATGAATTTTGGTCACTCATGACAGATTTCTTGACCATACCGAAACGGGGCCATGGCTGTCAATGTCCACTAAGATCAGCAAATGTATGTTTCCCTGAATGGGCTGCCACAAATACGTACAGACCCGCACCTACTCTTGTATACAGTCTAAAGCAGCAACCACAGCAAGTCTAGTTTGAAAGGACTAATGCGGCCTTTCAAGATCGCCGTTAACATAATGTCGAGAGACCTGTATCCATGTTCTGCTCGCCGCGTGTGGTGTTTGAGATGCGCTCTCAGCAATGAGCACATGACTGTGAGAGGCAGGACTGAAAGTCTTCAGTGTTGACAGGAATTACTTCCCAATTGTTTGACACGCCGGTGGGTGGTGGGGTTCCTCTAATGCTCTGAGCCAACTACCGAAACGTGAAGAATGGACCCGTCCTCGATTGGTCGCTTTCGTTGCGGATATGTTATCAAAAGAGCCATGGCAAACATGCCCGAGTGGCCGCCGAGAACGGCGGTTCCTGGCTAATCGTGCTCTGGTACCTGCGACGAATGATGTGCCGGCTAATGTGATGGTATCGAGTTGGTAGAATGCACACAGCCTTGTTGACTACGTAGCGAAAAGACCTTGTATTTCAGTTGCTGTCTGTCATTTACGGTCTGCCATGTAAGGAAGAGCTCTTTGCATGATCAAAGCATGTGTCAATCCGTATGCAGGTACGAGGACGCGATGAAGTCGAGATCTGTCTTCCATGACACAAGGGCTTGGCTGTCGTCCTTGAGATCATGTGGGAACCCGCTCCCAGTCATTTGTCACGATGCGACGACGAACTCTGTACAGTGCGCAAACGGCGCAGTGCCCTACTTATTTTGACATCTGCTATTGGGGACAAGGATAGTAAGTCTGAGCCAACAATGGCGCAATCGAAGAGGTAGGTACGAGAGCACTGACTGTTATGTTGTGTATGCCTAAGAAGCGACCAGCGAGCGCTGGTGGCCGGGAGGGCTGGTGTCTCCTTACACAATACCAAGAACCCATATGGTTTCACAAAACCAAGACAGTGGAGAGGAAGAGATGTATCGAATGATTCTTCAACGGCAAATATGGAGACCCTGTGTTGGTCGCATTGCTGAATGAGAGCCAATAAGTGATCGGCAGCGAACTCGTGTGTCGCATTCTGCTTTTGGGGTCTGGTTGCGGCAGATGCCCAGGGGTTTGCGAGGCCGCCTTGATAGGCCGGGAGAGGGGAGGGAAAGAATCCATTCGAGGCGCGCGGCTCACTCCCCCTGCCTGCGCTGTCTGTGGCAGTCATGGAGAGCCAGGAATGGCGGCCCCTGGCGGCCCCAGCGCCAGTAGCCAGTAGATGTGACGGTATTGTCGGCTACGAGACCGCTGCCCCGATATTTTGCTGAATCAAATAACGGATATATTGTAAGTCCCGCCTTCAAAAATTGGAAGAGGCAATTCACGCGAGGAAGATGTGGATATTCATAGGACTATTACGCACAGCAAGCTGGAGTAGGTCCTAGCAATAATCTGGCTGGGGGGCTGGGTCAAGTTGTAAGAAGGTACAATGTATATCAGTACTGTACATAGACAAAGTACAATTGATGGCCGTAGACATGAAATTGCCTGCCCCCGAAGAGTTAACAGGGACCTTTGAGCTCAAACCAATCATAAAACAAGCTAAGCCAACTAGTGGTATCCACCGTTCCAAACTGTCGGGTCGCATACTGTGCTAAGCACTTGTTTGTCTAGGTCTTCTTCTCTTCCTTTTCGAGAAGTCAAATCATCAACGACAACTAATGTGCATATCGCAGAGTTACGAAGAATGGCTGCACAGGTGTATGCAATGGTTCCGGAGCATTCATTTCTCAATAAATATAATTTTCTTGCCCATTCCGACACTGGATTCTTTTGATTTATCTAATACCCTATTGCACAGCTCTGATTCTTCCACGGCAATCTCATCGTACGTGCCCGGCCCCCAAGACACTACACAGCAAGTACAGGATCTTGCTGATCCTAATCAGACCTCTCTGAGAGCCCTGCACGCGATGGAGAGGGATCTCACCACGGCTCAGCAGCAGCTGCCGTGGACACATTACTACTAGAGGTATGTATGATTTCCGGAAAATGCGAATCAACCTTTGTCCACCGCCTTTTCCACAAGGAATTCATGCCCCCATTCTCCGTCGGCTGCAAGGTTATTGTAGAGCCGCACTGCCTCTATTGCCCTAGTTTTGTGAGGTATTTTGATAACAGTTCGAGATATCAGCTGATCCATGTTTTGTGCCACAAGAAACAGTCAAACCTGTGCCACCATGTCAGTTGGACCTACGCTTTAGGTCGAATGAAGCAAACTAAACACTACCTCCACGGACGTGTCGACAGCCTGGTGCATGATCTTCGATACCCCCTCACCAGCAGTTCAAAATTTCCCCAAGATTGCTTGCATACAAACATGATCATCAATGGAGTCTGATGCCCGGTGCAAGCCTGATTGCACAACCTGACAATGGCCTTGCCCGTGGTATTATGGCCTGCTCTTGTTTTACAATACAGATACCACCGGCAGCGCGTGCATGACGCGTAAGTTGAGACGTCCGCCATGCTGGAAGAGACCACTTGCGCAAACATCAAGATGCAAATGCATCTTTCAGATCGTGAAGCCCCCTCTTGACATGCAGTGCCAACAACTGGAATTACTACGACAGACCCACAGAACGGACAATACATAGTACTAGAACCAAGGCTCCATCCAATGTTTTGCCTGTAACCTGGGCAGCATGACAACGGCTGTCACGCGGCCGTCTTACACGGCCGGGCTTGACCCATGGGCCGTCTGTCTCCAACAGCACCTCTGCTTCCGGCGCTGAACTGGGCCCGAATGGGCTGAACACTGTTGTATATGGCTATCCGTAGCGGATGCTGCATACAAGGTTGAAGAGGTAGGGCTGCTATCTGTCATATCAATGCACCAGACCTGCAGATACTTCCCTATGCACCTCGAGGTGACGCAGGACTATCCTGTGCGCCAGCTGCAAGTCGGCCCAACCACCAATCAACCTTATTCCGCGATTGACCCGCTCAATCCTTTGCGGTCTTGTAGGTGAGCTGGCAAGGTGACTTCGAGGGTTATTTACTTGCGGTTGGAATCCCCCATGCTACTGGAATACCTATCACTGCCAGCAAAAGGAACCGGTCCAAGCTCAACTATGGACCGTGCTTAGCTTATACAGACGACATCTGGCTGGGCACATTTATCGCATCCGAGCTCAACCTCGGTGTGCCATGTCTGGTCAATCTGGGTAACGCGAATCTGCGTTTCTGTAAGGTCCAGCTGGCTGATCCAATGCAGTCACAACAACATCACCAATGAGCTTTGAGCCCGTTTCCTTGGGATCGCAGCACAGGTAAGTATGTTACTCTGGTAATCCAGTGGGGCGCGCAGTGAGTCTGGAAACATCGAAGATACACCCCTACATACAAACAAAGGTGACCCTTAGAGAATGTCTTCTGCAGGTTGGTGATTATGTCGCGTACAAGAACTAGGTGTCAATTTTGCACACCAAATTGCGTTGGGGCATTTGGCAGTCGGTACGCAGACAGTTGTCTCAGCCCGGTGGTCGGTATTGTAGTCGGTGGACGAAACGGGACGTGTCGTACTGGTCACTCGCTACAGCGAAAATTTCAACCAGGTGGACAGATATACACCGGTTAATCGAAATTTACCGAATGCGTGTATTGTTTCCTCCCTGGCAGGACAACCTCCAGAAGACATGCAACCTGGGAGTAAAGGGCAGGGTTCGGTGCCAGAGTCAAGTGCCGGAGCGCCCTGTGCGTCATCCAGTTCAGAGAAACACAGACGTGATGACTGCAAGGACGTAGGAACCAAATATAGAGTGGGGAGATTTTGTTATACATACGGACTTTCGACAGTCCACATCCAGCCGATCATGAAGCGATCGACAAGGCCATGATGATTGGGCGGGCATTCACACGCTGTGTGGGCTGGTGAGACCTGGCGCCTTTCACCCCCTGGTCCATTTCCAGACGGGGCCGCAAATGCCTGTGTTCATGATCAAATGTTCCATGATCCAAGTCCCAACGGGAGAGCTACATGAACAATCGCCAGCAGGGCGTCAAGTTTCTAGACTCTGGACATGGGTCAAACGCTGGTTACATCCGAAGCTTCAAGTGAGTGCTGTGCCCCGGCTAGGTAGGCATGCACACCACGTACCTACTATAGTACGTACATAGTACACTGCATCCATCCCCATGCTCGCGGGCACTGGGGTCCTTCACAGGGTTGATCTCGCCCGGGGCTCAAAGCTACACCACCTGCTCTACATACCCATGTATATAGTACGGAGTACTTCACCCATCGATAGAGACGGACGAGGTCAATAGGCGCGACCGCCACCCCCCTGGTCTTTGAAACGACAAGTCGCACATATACCATATATGTAAAGTAAGTAGACAGCGCGGATTGAAGGGATCGCGACAGGGTGCGTAAAGGTACGTAGGTAGGGCAGCTTGCTGTACTCCGTATTGCGCGCACGAAGTGAAGAATTATGGCTCGCCCATAATGCAGTTGGTACCCCCATCACCACCCCAAAACCCACTGGACACAATCCGCCAATACATAGTAGAGGAAATACTATAGGTTAATCGGCCTATCAGTGCAGGTTGTAGAAGTAGGTAATGTATGTAAGCAGATATTTATCAGCTGACTTCTAGCCCCTTGTCCGTGAGTGCTTGACGCAGTGCCGAGGATGATGGTCTTTTTGATCTGAAATAATTGCAGCAAAACAGCCCGCCAGTTCAGTCGGTCGGTAAGTACATGACGCGCAGATGTAAAATACCGACCGGTGAGGCAGGTAAAGTTAGCTCAGCCAGCCTAAGGTCACCGTGGACAATAGGGTGACAGTGTTTAGCATTCTCTACCCATTTTTACT
>NW_006917094.1:2873568-2938785 GCF_000516985.1 Pestalotiopsis fici W106-1 | reverse complement strand
GAGAGAGAGAGAGGAGAAAACAAAGAAGTAAAAAGACTTTGAATTTCGATACGTGATCAAATGTCACAAAATGTCATGGTACTACACGAAACTTATAGAAAGAGTTAGTGCCTTTCCACAACAAGACGCTGGATGCCCTGCCCCATGTTGATGCGCTTGCAGGCTGTTAGTAAGTACCCCTAGCCTACCTTACCTTGTAGGGATCAATGGTCAATGCTGATGTACCAGGTAGCTAGTAGGTAGGCAGCTAGGTACTACCAAAACCTGCCTACGTTACCTACTACATCACTACTCGTTACCTTACTTGATTTACATATATGCCTTGGGTCAAGAGTTGAAAGAAAGGAAAAAAAAAACCCACTACCTGCAGATGCTGGGGGTCCCACCAGCGTGGTCAAGCACCAGAAGCTATCCCCAAACTTAATTGTTGATCCACGGCGTTTATGCCCCTGTCTCTTCCTGTCTCTGTACAACTTTTTTCTTCCTACTTACCCTTTCGCTGGCTGCTCCCTCAGTGCCCGAAGCTATTACTTAAACTTCGGCTTGCCACTGCCGCCGTCCAAGGCATTGACAACAGACATTGCCTACATACCCTCTTCATCAAGCCGCTCGCTTCTTGTTCTGTCTTTTTTCTTTTTTAGCTTTTTCGCCATTCTCATAAATTTGGAAGGCACCCCGCCATTACCAAACCAGACTGACGCATCTGCTATCCCGGGGTCGTACTTGCTTTGCCTATCTTGCCTGCGGCGCCTATCTGTGCCCGGTTGTTTCCTCCTTTTACAGCACATGCACCACACATCTCCAATCCCACCTCAACAAAAAAAAAACCAAATACTTAACCTGTCTAGATTTTTGCCTTTGGTGCTGCTGCGGCCAACGCCAAATACTCTGCCGAAGGACATATCTATTCTACTTCCACTGTGAATCTCTGTGCTTTTTTATCTTTTTTCTCACTTCTTCCCCTCTCCCTGCGTTTTTTTTTTGGGGGCCGACCAGAAAGCAGCAGCGCCGTCAAAAACCGTGGTGGCATAAGTGGCAATATACCCATAAACATACACACATCTTTGGGACGCGCGAGTCGACGGTCAGGGGGAACCGGGTTCCGACCTCGCTCTTCAATTTGTTGCATGCACCGTTTATGCTGTATCTGCTTGGTCACGACATTACCTTGGTCTGCACTTTAAGAAGATCATATACACAGAAGAGATTCTTAAATGTCGAACATCTATTCTTCCTGGGCTTCAGAGCTACACCAGCCAGGTGAATCTTCCCACCAGCCTTGGCCGCAGCATTCTGAACAAAAGACAAACATGCCTCAGGGCGCGTTTAACTACAATATGTAAGCTCATTCTTCGTGATATGCCTGTCGTGGTTGCCTTCGGGTGATCCCCTCCACTACCGCTGGCACTATCAAGTATATAACGACATATTGGGCTAAACAAATCGTCGTTATAGGGAGCCTAGCCGGCCTCCTCTGCCACCCCCTGAACCTCAAGCACCAGGTCAATCGCCAAATGCGCCTTGGTACGCTGAGAATGGACGGTTTTACGCTACTTTCCACCCGGGCCAATACTTGATGCCCATAGATGAGGTACGCAAGCAACGAACCCAGAACTTCTCAATCTCCCCAATTCCCTCTCATCAAGCTGACACATCTGTAGAACGAACTCGACAGAATGGACATTATGCACAAATTCTTCACCGTGGCACGCAGGCAAGATGCTCGAGCGGGCGGCCTGCATGAAGCAAAGATTAGTAGTGCCGAACCCCGTATACTCGATCTTGGGTGCGGCACGGGTATATGGGCAATCGATATGGCTGAGTATGTCTCATGATTGTATCCTCTTGTGTCTATCGCAGAACGGCCCACTAATAACATTATAGCTCATACCAGTCTGGCAGAGTCATAGGTTTAGATCTAAATTATTCCCAACCAGAAAGGTATGCAGAACGTGAATATTCTCACGTAACTCGGAGCTGACGTGACACAGCATCCCTGCTACTATCGAGTTCCGTCGTCAGGATATTGAGGAATATCCTTGGGGACTAGAGCCAGATTCCTTCGACTTGGTCCACTTGCAGATGCTCGCAGGAAGCATCCGCGACTGGCCTACTTTGTACAAAAACGCTTTACGGTAAAGAACAAGCCCGAGTTCGTATACGAGAAGCTGTGCACTAACATCAGCTCAAAGGCATCTGAAGCCAGGTATCGGAATGATTGAACATGTCGAAATCGACTTTCACCCCCTGAGCGGAGATAACAGCTTGCCACAGGATTCAAAGCTCCGCTTCTGGTTCAACGAGCTGCGATCAGCCTTTGAGCAAGCTGGAATGCCCTTGAGCCTTGAGCCCGCGCCAGAATCATGGCTCAAACAGGCTGGTTTTGAGGACATCAAGCGCAACATCAAAGAAATCCCTTACCACCCTTGGCCATCTTCCGAGCTCCAAAAGGAAATCGGACGATGGTTGAATATGGGCATGGTGCAGGGTATAGAAGCCATGAGCATGGCCCCTCTGACGCGATACAAAGGGTATTCAGCTGCTCAAGTTCGTTCCCTACTTGATGATGTTAAGCGGGAGATTTGTACCCGTTCCTTCAGGTCGCATTGTACCATGTGAGTGTTTCCGAGGCCCATGCAGCTTGCCGCCATAGTGCCGCAGCGACCGCTAACCTTGGCAAGGTACATTTATACGGCGAGACGGCCTGCTACTAGATATTGATGCGTCTCGACTGGAGTTCGCAGACGAGTGCGTCTAGCGCGGGATGAAGGATTCAAACGGAGACTAGCAAGTCTCATAACGACAGCTTTACAGCCAGTGTTATTTTGTGGCTGTTGAATTCTCACCGGGGAGAAGCGGCTGTGTCGAATTGTGCGCATGTTGTACAGCTTGGCAGTTCCTCAATCTCTCGCAGCCGCTCTACGGCGCTTTGTTCTATTTGGGACTCAATTGCGACATTTGGCGGCAAAATCTACCCGCCCGCCTTGAGCAATGCGCAGAGCTGCGGAACCGCCCATCTTCGTCTTCCCTGCCCAGTCAAGCCCAAATCGGGCGTACCGATATAATGGCTCAAAACCTCTGCGTCTTTTGGGGGCGGCCAGTTGTCTTTCGTGCGGTCTTCTCCGAGTCCACTCAGCAATGCTGTCGATCGCCTAGCAACAATGCCTGCCAGTCTGACAGCCCACTGTCTGCCGTCGCAAAACGATGCCCCCCCGGCAATGCTACTGCCCCCTTGTCTTCTGTACGGAACAGCCGTTGGAAATCTCCCGGCCGCAAGATTCGGAAACCTTGTCAATGCTCCAGAGTTGCAGAGTCATGAAAGGTTGTGCAGCCAGGTCATTTCAGGTGCATGATTTCACCTACTGTTCGATGGAAGGGCTGTGGTGATTTACACTGTGTTTCCCCACAGACGCTGTATGCAACAAAAAGGGGAAATTGTTTGATTACCTTTTGAAATCTTACGCTCGTCATTTCGATGCGACGCCGACAAATATTTGCTCAAGATGGTATTCAGTCCCTTTAAGCCAACAAATGGCGATTCATCAGCCTCGGTGCAGCTAGCTTGCATGGGACACTTGCAGGCATTGGTGGTCATGTCTATCCTCGTGGCCATGTGGAATGTGCATATGCCGGTCCATGCCGTCATTCGGCCACGGCTGCTTCCTCGTGGGTTTCTTCCGGGCAAACGGGCATCTCGAGATGTATGAGAAGGTTGGTTTTGTGCACTATGTACTCCACGGGAGGCATTCTGCGAGCCAGACCTCGCTAGACTGGCTACGTGGGTTGCAATGATTGCTTATCTCGAGTTATAGACTTGATTCCTGTTACTTTGTTCTCCACTTTAGGCAACTGCTTGACTGTCTTGACTTGGTCGCTGCTCACGAATTAATGCACAGTTAGGTGGCCTCGCGGCCGCATTCCCGGCCGCGGTGGCCTACTGTCACGTCCAAACCCAGCGTCTCGCGTTACGGGTCAATATTATGATGAGCAGCCACATCATTGATCTGTTGCGGATGAACACAAATCCGTCAACAAATATGCAAGTCGACTGTTGGTTCGTAGTTATAACCAAATCTTGTTCCTTCCACCACATCTTCTGGGCTGCAGATTTCTTAGCACCGAAACTCTCTCAATGCCCACGCCCCCGACGACGTCGCTCCGCCACAGCCCTTCTTCTATCGTATTTGTGAAAGCGACTATCCGATTACAGCTGTTGCAATGTGCCAACTATGAGACCAAATTCCCCCGGAGCAATTGACGACTACGCCTGCGTATTCATGGTCAAAGATGACTGGGAAATGTTTGGCTGGGGGTTAGAAAACCAGCATCAATGTTTCCCAATCTTTTTCTGCTCCTGCGCAGCCCGTCAATGATACTCCAACTGGATTCAGGCAAGATTGGTCCAACATGAACCAAGGCGCCGCGGGTGGTTAGCCTGCAGATGGGCCCATCATTCACGGCCCGTCAATACGGTCTGCACAGGATCATCCGACCCGAGACCAGCCAGGTATATCGTGAGTTTCTTCTTCTTTGAGAAGCTTTTTCTGCACTTTTCCCATGCACTTACACGTCACTCGCACTACACTGATGGTATCCCGTCGTCCTTACCCTTGCTAATGCCATATGCAGTAGGCCCTCGGCCTAAATAACTTCTCAAATGGTAGGTACGTGACATTGGGCATACACAGAGAAGACAATGTATCGCATCTCCACAGCCGGCCGCAGTGTCTTGGTTGCGATGACCTAAATTTGCCGCTTCCCATGTTCGATGAGGGCGAACAGGGGCCCGAAGCTGCAAGGACAACTGGCGGTGGCATGACAAGTACAGGGTTCATCTGGTCATGGAGGCCATTCAGTGTACTCTTGCAGTGTGAGGGCATATCAATAACATTGCGGCATGATGTCGAATCGAGGCTGCTGCCCGAGGCCTCCAAGATATTTGTTCGATACTTTGGACCAAAGGAGCCCGACTATCTTGCCGACATGTTTTCTTGTGAACAACGGGCTAGAAACAACGGCACCGCGGAGGAAAACAAAAAAGAGCTTGACGCCTCGGAACGAAAATTGGTGTCCAATCGCCCAGAAAGCCAATTGGTTTATCCTGGATCAATATGTATCAGCCGATCCGGACCCCATGATGTATGATATAGGCCGCTAATGCCAGCCCTATCTGCCTCGTCTCTAGGGCAACAGTCCTCAGAGCCTGAACCTTTCTACAACCTTGGAGAGGTTGTACTAAGGTTGTACTACGATACTCGGCCTTGATCTTCAACTATGTACCTCTCACTCACTCAGGAACCATTCTCCGTTGCCCGGGGGCTTTGATGCCTGGCATACATGAGATGCCAAAAAGGGACCAATACCACCACACTTTGACAGTTGCGATGATCTCTGTCTCGTTGCACCCCACTCCTTACGATGTGCTGGCGATGCATTATGCATGCAGTCGTCCCCAAACCGTCCCCAAACCGCGAATTGCCAATATTGGAGATCTCACATTACATCTTGTGTGGTGCATTGCATCCACGTATGTATGTATGTCTTACTGGGCTGAGGTACTTGAAAGTCATGCACCTATTTTTCTCATTCCTCGCTTCTCCCGCCCACCTAGTCTCGTGTACCCTGCCTGAGGTGGAAAACAGAAATATTAAAAAATTGGTACGGACTCTGAAGAGAGCACTGTACATGACCTGCAGATCTACCTTACTGTGTACTTACTAGGTGAACCAACCACTCGATTATCTGAGAAATGATATGCGTTATGCTGCAGAGGGGGAAAGGCGGAAAAAAAAAAAAAAAAAAAAAAAGACAGATAATCTCTGGCCTAGTGGAAAACGCGGAAGCTGGTCAAGATACCCAGAAATTCCAAATGTCATCTGTCTGCACAGACTGCATCGTGTTTGCCGCAAAGCCCCATCCGGTTCTGCATCGACGCCTGGAGGTTTGCTACCTACCGAGGTCACAATACGCGAAGATGGTGTATGGGGATACAACATGTTACTGTTTCTCATCAAGAAGAAGGGCAATAAGCGAAGAGGGGAAGGGGAAGAGAAAGAGAGAGAATAAAGGCGGTTGCATTACCCTGGCAGGCCACGGGCCGTCGCGAGAACAGCCGGGCATACCTCCTCCCTCCAATCCCATGATTGAATGCCAGACTTGCCTGCTCTTGGTCAATGGGGGATAACTGACATGAGAACGAGGGAGACACCCGATTTGCCATTTTGCGAGAAGGGAAGACAGTAGATAAGCGGTCTCAAGATGAGAGCCCACCCATTCAATGAACCTTGACCGCTGACCACTTGGCCCACCGCCCCTTCTCCTCTCCTCCCTAACCCCCTATCTTTGGTATAGATGGAGGACGGGAGATGGGCGACGACACCTCCTGTGAAGGCGCCCCTTCGTGCATGCCCAGTATGCAACATGATGGGAAAAAGAAATCATGTCGCACACCATCTCGCTTGTTGAGGGAAAGAAAATATAACTCTCGTCCTTGTTTCCCCAGGGAGGCTCGGCTCCTGTCAACCGGTCTCGTAGTGTGTACGTGTCGTCTCGTCCCGTTCGGAAAGCATGCGTGTTGCGGCCCCTTTGGTTTGGTGTAACGAGTAAAATGTAAGCAGGACAGGTCCCACGGGCCGTGTCGGTACGTGGAGCGCTTCGGGCTCTCTTCCTATAAGCTGGCTTTTTTGTCCAGTCGTCTCTAAAGAAACCCTATCATGGCTTGTCACGACTTCAGGTAGGTACTGGCTGAGGGAACACCAAAGTACCTTGCAGCAATTTGATCTGTGCATTGGAGAAGAATGGGCTGAGCTCACAAGGATCACGGACTTGACTTGCTCAGAATTCCTGCTTGGCACGAATCATCCTCTCAGTTGATATTTGGCGGTAACTACTACCGTTTCCAACTTCAATAGAATCAAACTTTTGGCGTGATAGCAAACATGTACTAAACATCACCAACTTGAGACACGTATATGTGAATTCTTTGGGACATTGTACACTTTTTTTCAATCGATTATTTGATTCTCTCCAGACAACCATCCTATGCCGTTCAGGTATTGTACAGGATTACAAAGGAAATTTTTGGGAGGGCTCTTTTGAGAGGGCAGGCTATACTGGTGGATGCTACGCAGATCCTCACCCAGCCCTGCTCCTTCAATCGTAGCCCCAAAAAAGGGATCAAGACTACCGCAATAACGTGGCGGCTATCTCATCGCTAGTCTAAATGTCTGTGGGGATTCAAGTATCCTGAACCCCCTATTTGCAGAGTACATCCGTCAGCTGACACTTTTAATCCTGTGCCCTGTCTATTGAACATCTCCGGGCCCCCGTCTTTATCGCGTTGGGGTTCTCTACTGTGGCCGTTGCGTAAAAAACTCGTCTCCGTGGCTGGATTTAGTGGTGGGCAGCACCGTTGTCGCCGTGGTATCCGATGATCTTGAAGCGGCCAATCATCTCGCCAATGGTGAAGAAACCAAGGCACTCGGCAGCAACGACACCGCCAGCAATGACCTGGGCGCGGTTCACGTTTCGGACACGCTCAACTATCGAGGCAGGCTGCTGAGCGGCCTTGGAAGCGGTTTGCGAGGCGGTTTGCGCAAGAGCGCTGGGGTTGAGCGCCGTCTTGTAAGCTTTCTGCCAGTAGCTCTGGAAAGTCTCGAGGGAGCTGGGTTTCTTGGTGTTAATATATACATGGTCCCAATGGACAGTTTTGATGGCACAACTTACGGAGGAGACATCTTCTGGTTGCGGAACACGATCTTGCCGAGTTCAGCACCGACCTTGGAGTAGTAGATGACCTGGGGAATTTGCTCTATAGTTTATCCAGGTCAGCTGTCGTCCTTCTCATGGGGGACTTATGGTAGACATGGTTGCGACAGTCGGGTCATTGGCGAGACGTGTCTGAAGAATTTGGGCTTGTCTGGATCATTTCCACGTACTCTCGACAAAGGCAACCAGTCTGCCTGTCCGGCCACCGACCTTGCTCAGGGAGCTGGCGACGCCCCTGGCAGCGCCCGAGATAGCCGGGCCAGCGGCCGAGGTGACCTTGGAGAGGCCCTGCTGTGCCTTGGAGGCATACTCGGAGGCGGAGCTCGATGCCTTGGAGGCGGTCTCCTTGGCGGCGTCGGCGGCCTTGGATGTGGTGGTGGACTCGAATCTGCGGGCAGCCATGCGCAGAGCTCCGGACTGGCGGAGGACGGGGCGCGTAAGGGCCTGGGAAGACATGATGGGCGGTTATGTCGTGGATTGCGGGCGTTCGAAAGCTCACAGACAAGAGGGACGAGGGAGGCTGACGGGTGCCTGGTGAGCGACTGGATTCGATGGCGGATTGAGAGGAGTCGTCGGCGTCGGGAGGTTGGATTGGGATCTCACGAGCTTCGTGGTAAAAAGTTGAGCACTTTTCGGCAGCCGGATCCACATTCTACGTGATTGGCCAATCAAAAGCTCCATCTGCTTCGGGAAAGAACGTTACCTACGGGCTCGCACGGGGCGCGCTGCCAGGTACGTACCTTCTTTGCACTACGTATTGCTTCATATATGGGACGACAAATTTCGCCCGTGCTTTAATAATCCTCCTCTCGAAGCAAGTCAGTCATTTTGAAGCTTCTGGCCGTCTTCAACATGACACTAATCAAGGCAGGTTCATGATTCTCTCAAACTTTGTCTTTACCTTGTTATTTTTTCAGATTGGCTTTGGAGTATTCCTAAAATTTCTGTAAATCTACACACGTTATTTACCAAACAATACCATATCTGTTGTACTTCTCCTTTGATCCCCAGCTCGTCATGGAACCTCCACAACACGCACAGTCCTCTATAGCTATGGCCTGGGCCCCGTCCCTACACTAAAACTCCCCATCAATGCCATGGTTGCGAATATTGAGCTTGGGGACACGGCAATTTCAGATCATCAAAAGTTGCCTCGAGCTTCATTTATTCTGAATCGCCTCTAAAAGCCTAATCGAGACTCTGGATCTGCACCTTGATCGCGCCAGTCTTTGGATCAGCTGCCGTCTTGAACGCCTCGAGTGCTTCCTCTAGCTTGTATCGATGCGTTACCAGCTTGGCCAGGTCAATGACTCCGTTCTGCACCAAGCGAATAGCACGCGGCCAGGTATTGCAGTATCGATACTGGAACTGCAAGTCAACCTCTCTGGTACTACACCTCATGAAAGGGAAGTTTAGCTCATTTTTGCCAACACCAATGACAAAGACCTTGCCTCCAAACTTGACAGCCCAGATAGCTGCAGCTAGACTGCTCTCAACGCCCGTGCATTCCAGCGCAACTGTGGGCTCGATGCCGCCAAAGGTCTTGACTATAGCCTTGGCCGCATCCTCGGCGCTGGCCCGCTCGACTTTGTGAGTAATGACAGACGGGCAGAGCTCCTTTGCAAACTTCAGGCGACCCTCATCAATGTCAGTAATGACCAGAGGGCAAGCCCCAGCAGCCTTTGCGCAAAGCAGAGTGATGAGTCCAATGGGCCCAGCACCACAGATCAGAACCGGGTCTCCGAGTTGCACCTTGGCACGCTGCATGCCGGCCAGGGCGACGCTGAGCGGCTCAAGTAGCGAGCCATTCTCGTACGTCATGTCACCGATCTTGTGGCACCAGACAGCAGGGTGGTTCACGTAACGCCTCAAGAGACCTGGTACGGGAGGTGTTGACAAGAACTCGACCTTTTCGCAACCATTGTATCTGCCAGTAAGACACGGCTCGCATTCATTGCAAATGACGTTTGGCTCGATCGCTACTCGGTCGCCGACTTTGAGGTGCTTGACCGAAGGATGTACGGCAATGACTTGTCCGGCGGATTCGTGTCCCAATATGTGGTCACCCTCGACAATCATGGGGCCAATGCAGCCTGCGTGCCAGAAGTGAACGTCCGACCTAGACATGATCTTCTGTCAGCTTGATAAGGCGTGCACAAGTGGTGTTGCGCCGGCTACTCACCCGCAAATTCCTGTGCTTTTGACGGCCACGGTCACTTCGCCATGCTTTAAAGAACTACCATTCTGCACGTCCTCAACAGTGGGCTCGGCCTCGTTGATCCAAAGGTCATGCGCCGGGTTGGTGTAAACGCCAATGTTGGCCTTGGATGGCTTCACGTCGAGGTGCGACGGAGCATCATCAATAGCGGATGGGCTCATCTTGCCGGCTAAAAAAAAAAATGGTATACAGGCTGTACAATCTCTTACTGACAACGAATGAATTGTTGGAGGAGGTGGGTGATTGGAGAAAGTGAGGACACAGCTCGACAAAGAGACGATCGCAAAAGCATATACTAGATACTCAAGGAGGGGTTCGTGCCAATGATACCTGGAGCTGTTTTTGTAGGCAAACGCCGCGGCCCACGATCCCACAATTTACATTGCTGTCACGAACTCGGGACATTACGAAAGACCGTGCTGTTCACTTGACCAGGAACCACTGGTCTTCCTAGCCGCTTGCACCAGCGCACCATTGGCTAGAGGTGCTGTCGAACTGCTCCTTTGCCGGTATCTCCAATGTTGGGTCGTGAGGGGGACTGGCTCAATAGTGGGCGGTATTACGCTCCAACAATATTTGGGGGCATGACGTTCGGCAGCTCTAACCCCGACTATCCCACCAATCCTTGCGCGCCAATCATTGCAACGATACCACTCTAGCCCCCGCGGCTTCGGACCATCGACCAAGTTTAGATCGGCTTCTATAGCCGCGACCTTTGAGGATTTTTTTTTTTTTTTGTACGTTGCACTTTTTTATTTCTCGTCTATGAACTACTCCCTGAATTACTACTTGATTACTTTGCATAGTTACTGCGTTATATAGCTCGATAAAGGCGCAATATCGAATGAATCAAGACAGACCTGTGCCGCTTTTACTTATCCAAGTCACCTTACGGCAGTGGATCACCGAGCACTTATGCAGGGACCAGTCATTGACTATATTGTTCAGAGTGCGCTAATGCTAAGACAACAGTACTGAATACCATGATAACACGACTTGTCCAGACTGGATTTCATGCTGATGCATTACACTCATATCAATCAAACAGTGCATCAATTAGCTTGATCTGCAGCAATTTTATCTCATTCATTAAGAAAACTGATTCGTCCAGCCAACTCTTCTCATTCTGTTCCATTCAGCACTTGGCTCATTCTCAACGATGATACCAAGGGGGAAAAAATGCGGGGAAAAGAAATAGAAGAAGAATAAGGAGAGTAAGAGCAAATAAAAAAGAAGGAAAAAAGAAAGCCAGCCTTGATCCGTCTCATTGTTGTCTAGCTCCTAATCTGTAGGGAGCATGAGCTTGAAGCTCAGTGGCTGCCAGTGGCTCGACAATAAATCCTGGTCGTCCGTTGACTGGAAGTGGTAGGTTATCGCGTCGTTAATATGCTATCATGGCCGTTGTAAGTACACATTCATCGGCATACTATCGGGTAACAATTCGGATGCCCGGGGCTTCCAAGGCTGGCAGTGGACGTCGTCGACTCAAGAGATTAGCTGTTCCAACTTCAACTTGATGCAATATAGCGAACTCAAGACGTAGATTGATTTGACCCAAGATCCTGCCATCCTATTCCTCTGACCAAGATTTTGCTTCAAATCCCGAAAATGAAGTTCAAATCACCTGATGTTAAAACTGTTGAGGGGTCTCTCTTTGTGAGAAATTTTTCAGAGATATGTGTGAGTGTCTGACTCCCAAAGGCTATGGCCAGATTGGTCTACGGCTTCATTCATGTTGCCACGGGTCTCCTCGCCGCCATTGTCGCGCAGGATACTGTGACTGTACCCTTTTTGTTGAATGGTACTTTGCGCGCACTCGAAGCACAGAATGGTCCAACAGCGTGATTGCCAGTAAAAACGATGCAAAATCTTGATTATATATCTGCCATTGGAGCAGATGAGGATCTTGTCGAATTCAGAAACCGGCCTTTTTTTTTAAAAAAATATTGAGGTGGTTTTTCATAAGATAGCGTAAACCTCCTTATATAATTTTCGTCCTAAAACGTATCTATATAAGAGTAGAAAATCGTATTTATCAAGCTACTTGCCTAGGTAGTGATATAAAACTGCTTATACCGAAAACCCGTACTTTAATTCTCTTAGTCATTCTGTCAGTTTTGAAGTACCCACGAGTAGACAGGTTTCGAATTTGTCATGTCCATATCGCAGACGAGCTTCATGCCATTGCTCAATGTGAGTCAGAAGATATGCTCCGTGGAAATCGGTTTCGTCCAAAATGTATCTGTACAGATTGATTCTCTAGAAGTCGCCTGGAGCTCAAAGTAAACATGAGCATTGCCCAGTGAAACTAGTAACATATATTCCATCATGCTTGAGATACAATTAACAAAAGGCTCTCATAAAAACAAATCATTGATGTGAGCCGGCGAATCACGCAATAGTCATTCACAATCCTCGAGTTGTTTCACATTTACCAAGAATACATTGATCATGTCTGTCGGCAGGGTCCAGTACCCTTGTCTAGGACCAGAACTAAAAGCAGCGTGGTTCTGACCAGGGATATGTCATGCTTCTAGTATATGCCGGCCGTTCAACATAAAGGTATTATGAATATAAATGCAACGGCATCGGGATGCACCCACGTGGCATTATAAATCATCTCTTAGTCTCTTGACTGGTCGGAAAATAATTATATTATGAAATATGCGAGCTATCTCCACCAAACCCACGAATAAGATGAACGCATGGCGGCCAACGTTTTTCTTTTATCTCCGACCTCGATTATAGTTTGGCTCAACCTGCGTCAGCTCAAGGGCCGAGAAATGTCCTTCCGCTTGAAGGAAGAGTTCCGTTATGATGTGGAAAATAAAATATTCCCGAGGTCGCAACAACATGTGAGAGATGGAGTTTCCCTCGTGTTTCCCATCTTGAAATTATAGCGGTGGCTGAAGGTCCCACAATTATGTGTTCCATTCAAGCGCAAGCGCGCCAACAGGGTGAACTGAACTGATGCTGCGTAGGTACTCTCAACTCCACTCTACCTACTACTAGGTATACTATGGAGATAACCAAGACTAATATAGGCTGGCAGCTGGGCTCGACTCTCACCTGTCCCGTCGTTGACCGCCCACGCAAGCGCGGTGGAACGGAACAAGATGTGCCAACAACGGCAACAATTGCGACCGAAAGTATACTCACAGCCGCAGCATCTTTGAAACTCTGGGTCTCGCGCGTGAGGGCCCAATGTGTTACGCAGCGTGCATCATCAGTGACTCGAAGTCGCCTTTGCTCTCAATCGCGCCCCCCAATACCACAGCATCAATGGCGCTGGTATGCCGAACACCAGGGCAATGAATGCAATAGTACTGTTTCCCCAGCCGTATCCCAAAGCCGCATACATGCTCGGTGCAAACAAGGGGAACGAAAATGCTGCCATACTTCGGAGGAACTGGGCGGCCGACAATGCGCTACTCGTGTGCTCGGGGTATGCGTCCATGACGTATGCCTACATTGGAGGGCGCAAAGAATACAGTCAGTGTCTGTCTCGAAACGGAATCATGATCTTCCATGACACATGAACGTAGAGGAGAGAGTATCCTGTGTATGGCAAGGTATGCTCAACCACTCGTAGGGCCGGGTGAAAACAAGAATCAACACCCAAATGACTGACCTGCAATGGCATTCCGGTAATTTGACCCCCGAACATGTAAATGAATACACCGATATCTACCACGATCCAGTGCACGCGGAATTCGGCTGCCCAGCCGTAAACAAACAGGCCGATTGGCCCCAAAATAGCCACGGGGACGATAAGCGGAAGGCGGAACTCGGGCAGATGCTCCCCGTTGCCGGCACGTTGGAGCATGTGACGATACATGAAGTCCATGAGCGGGCCACCGACCAACCCGCCGGCCACCTCGCCAAGGGCGCAGGTGATATAATGGAGCCCGCTGACCTCGGTCGACTGGCCGTACTGGTCCGTCCACACCGAGGCGAAGCTCGACAAGACAATATACAAGAGACCGTAGTAAAAGGCCTCAATGGCCGCCGTGACCTGAATAATGGGATGAAAGGCCAGCAACCGCAGCGGCCGGGTCAGCGTGCGCCCCAGCACGGCCAAGAGGGATCGCTGCTCGTCGCGCCGCTCAAATGCCGTGTAGTAACGCGCATCCCCCGTCTCCCGCCGCCGCTGCTCGGCGCGCCGCTTGAGGATCAGGGGCGCGTACGTCTCCTTGAACACGACGAGGGAGACGGCAATCATGAGACCCTGGAATATGGATGTGGCCCAGAACATCCATCTCCAGGTCGTCCGTGCCGCCATGAATCCACCAATAATTGGTCCTGAGCCCAAGCAATATCAGCACTTTGTAAGTACGACAGGCGGAGAGGGGAAAAAGAAAGCAACAAAAGATGGAAATTGCAGAATGAAAATGGAATGACTGACCAACTGCAGATCCCAAGATGGGAATGAGGATATAGAGCCCCAAAGACCGACCTCGCTGCTCGGCGGACCACACGTCACCAAGGACGCCGCCAGCGAGCGAGTAAATGGCACTGGCACCAAAGCCGGCCAGGAAGCGAGAAGCAATAAGGAGCTCTTTCGTGTTGGCGAAGCCACAGACAATATTCCATAGCAGAAACCAGGCGTTGGATGCGTGGACTTGAACCAAGTACGCCAGTCAGCGTTCACTCCAGGTAAAAGGTAGGTAATGTATTTAATCCCCCACTTGAGAGATGCCGCAAAATTTGTACAACCACATACTGGGAGACAATGTTTTTGGGCTTTTGGAAAATGACAGTGTAAGCATTTATACAATGATCAAGAGCCACTTACGAACAATCTGCCGGCCGTACATTTCGGAGAGCGGACCGATCCTGGTGAGTCAATATGTGTTAGCCTCTCAATTCTTTTCTAGATTGTGCAGAAATCTCCAACAAGTACTCGAGCTACAGATAAATAAGGTATTTCCCAAGCCAAAAAAATATGGGATCGGGAAACAAGATCTCAGGAGAGGAATCGTCTAAGAAGAATTGAACCCCCCTCCCCCCCAACAGGTTTTGAGTACTCACAGCAGTGGACCTAGCGCAGTCGCAAGCACATATATAGAAAGGCTCATGACGGACTCGGTGGTGCTCATGCCCAACTCTGCCGCCAAAGCCGGCAGAGCTGGGGCCATGATGGTTGAGACCATGATTCGATTGAAGCCCGTCGCAGACAAGACATTGGTGACGGCCCATTTGCGGTTGCTGGGCCAGGTTTGGGGGTTTTCCGCGTCGAATGGCTCATCAAATGTGACGAGATGGGGATCAGTCTCTTCTTCTTGGGCCGTGTTTGTCGAGACAGTTGCGGCCTCGACTTGTGCGAGGGGGCCGGCTGCCGTATTGGCTGACGCGTCCTTGGCAATGGATGACATTTTATTCAAATTAATTAAATTAATGAAATAGCTACTAAATGATGGTTAATTCGACGAGTTAATTGTGTCAATGGCCAGCTTGAAAATGAGCATGGCCTTGCCCTTTAGTATACGAGTGCGGCTCGGATATAAGAGAAATGCCAAGCATTTTAATCAGATCAGATGCCAAGGATACGATGCCAAGCAATCTTATCTGATCTAAAGATAATCAGTCAATCCTTGTCTCCTACGTAAAATATCACCAATCGGAACCAAACGCGCTTTGACCGCTCCCGTCAGCTTCAATACCTGATTATAAGCCGGCTCAAGGTCCTGTGGGTCACTTCGGGCGGAAGTTGTGCCGTTGGAATCATCGTCAGCTTAGGCAACTCAGCCAAAAAGGGCAGTATAACACGGGGTCTTGCTAGCATTGTTTACTCGAAATCGCGTCATCTAGACACGGATGCGACGGTCTCCGGTTGTCAGAAATCAGACCAGCGGCATTGATCAATCAGGACATGTAGTCCAGGTAGCGTGAGGACCGGGATTGTCGTCTGCCAGTCTCAAAGGTCCCGGCAAGAAATTGGCATTTTTGGGGGTGTTTCCGCGCGCCAAGCGTATATGACCATGCTTTCATAGTTTGATTGGTGATGAAAGTGGAGCCATAACAATAGTATACACGTTTCAAGATGTATTGAGCATTTGCTGCCTGGATTATTCGGACTCCGCGGATTTGCTGCTACCGATACTATGATAACGTAATGCTCTTTTACAGCCGAGTGACGAGACGTATGTTGAGACGGCTATGTAATGATTGAATAAAACAACTTGCTGATGGACTCTTGGATATTTATTTCGGCATATGCTGATCACTGCATATATTATGCTGGATAAAACCAGGGTCCAAGAAAGAGAAAAGAAAAGCAATCACAACAATTTTCTATGATGAGCGATGCCATGATCAATTATGCAGCGCGTATCAAACGCCCCAGGAGTTGTTCACCATTTACGCTCGTCTGATGTATCCCACTTATGACTTGCCATTTTTCCAATATTCAGTATGCTCAACATCCGATATCTTGAAAGTGTGGTGTTGAGTCAATACATAGTCAAGGCATAAGATAACCAAGGGAAATGCTGCCGAGTTTATGTGGCGTAGTTGGGAGATTTGAAATATTGGATATCATCATAAACTCTACAGGTAATATAAATCATGTCTCTATGGAAACGCACTTGCCACAGACACAAAGGAAGGATGACACCATTCATCAAACAAGGACAATGAACTGAAAGCAAACAGAGTGAACATCGCAGGCAACGAAACAAGGGACAAACGGCATTTGCTCTCTGAATGAATGAATGAGTGAGGGGAGGCTGACTGGGCAACCAGTAGTGCGCAAGACCCCCCATCCCGTTTGCAATCTCCTGACCACCCAGGTGTCTTGAATGAAAATAGTCTCGTTTTCTTTCAACCTGGTGGTGCAGTGGTAAGCACCTCTCCGAAAAGGCTGACGACTTCTAGGGCGAATCAAACTACTACCCGCTCGAGGTCTGTGTAGGAGATTTCCTGGGTTCAACTCCCAGTCAGGTTGCCTTTTTTTTTTTGGTAACCCTCAACCCTTTTTGCCCTTCCAACCTGATTGTAGATCTCCATCTAAATAAAATATCAACTTGATTCTACCTTCTCACTGTAATCTAAAAAGTTGCAGGGCTTTTATGACTATTTTGTAACGCATGTGCAAACAAGCAGGCTGTCTATTTGTACCTCGACGAGTACGTCTCCAAGCGTGTCCCAACCAGGCACCATCACTTCTGGCTGTTGAGCTGGATATAAATGGTGAAGATTGCCGTGCTGTTGTGGTTTGTCCTGTTGAAGCCAAATGGACAAATGGGACTCTAATTGTTGTTCGCCAGGCTTACCCCTGGTATGCATTATTAACCAAAAGTTGTCCACTATTCGTTACTGCCAAGGTAGGAAGACCAGTCGGACATTGATTTCATTTCTATTGTATAATTCCATTCAAGACGTCATATTTTGCATTTACTACGTACCTAGTAGGTATGGGTTCACATTCCAGAAGTTGGTTTTCAACAGCAGCATTACTGAACTCCATTATTAATTCGCTTTTAAAAATCGAATCAGTTTACGTTTCAGGTCAATCTATGGTATTCCATCTCTGGGAAAGCCATCATGTGTCTGACTTTGAAAGGGGAGCAAACTGTCATTATCTCATCTAGCATTGGCACCATGAAGTTCCTGGCTTGCAAGCATGGTCTGTCATGTCTACAGAAAACGATAGAGTGATGTGGAACTCTTTCTGCTTCGAATGGTCTCAAAAATAATTAAAATACAGAACAGAGAAGAAAAAAAACATCCATGGTCACAAGCACAGCGCGGAGGTAACCACAAACAAGTAGTGTCGAATTTATACATATCTTTTATACAGATTTCTATCTCTTTACTTAATTCGTCGTGATCATGACACTGGCATTTTTATACCAGCTCAGCAATGGATTCTCTCCGCTCTGTACCGTGGTGTCCTCTACAAAAGCCCAACGACGCATGAATTCCTCGTGCGACATGACCTTGGACAGCTTGCCCGTGACGGCGCCGTACATGGCTTCTGTCGTCCTAAAGTCGGTTGGGAACAAGATATCAAAGTAGCCCTGATGGACGAGAGGCGTGGTGACGGGAATCATGCGCCGCTGATATCGTGTCTGCACCACTGGACTGTTCAAGCCCTTGACGGCGTCGGACAAGGTGTGGAAATCGCTCGTCACGAGTCTATGAGCGGGAAAGTACTTTTCCAGAATGTCAAAGAACTGCATGAGCCTCGTTGGTATGTACTCGGCGTCACTGAGGTTGGGCGCAAAGGGCATCTGCTGCTTGAGCCAGCGCACAGCCTTGCTGTTGCTGTAAGGGACTTGGTATCGACCATTGGTGGCTGCGTGCCTCACGCGCAAGAATCTCGCAGCGACTGGATCCAACACTGGCTCGTAGAACTCGTAAAAATCGTTGTTCTCCGTAATCAGAACCATACCCTGCAGCGGCTCCTCCGTCTTTAGGTCGTAGCGGATGATGTCGTGGGCAAAATTGTCAAAAACCTCGAGCGCAATGAAGAAGCATTGCGACGGCACACGCTCCGTCCACTCAAATACGGACTTGTTGATGATTTCAACCTTGTCGGCGTGCCCCTTGCTAGCAGCGTCTCGCATAAGCTGAGAATTCTGTATAGCGGCCAGCGATGGACTGATCTCAATGATCTTGTACTTGACTCTGTCGTAAACCGACGGTTCCTCCTCGCGAATGTAGTCGAGAATGTTCATCATCAGGGTTCCTCTTCCGGCACCCATTTCGTATACAATCAGGTCGTGATACGGGTAGGTCTTCATGATGTAATTGGCCATGAGATACCGAGCTATCGCTTGGCCGTAATATGGCTGGAACAATTCGGTCGGCGTATGCCACAGTTGCCGCGTGTCATTTGGCTCGGTCAGTTTCGTGTCGAGCTTGTCCTCGAATTCGGTCCACCGCCGACTGTTTTCCTCAGCAAAGGCAGGTTCGTCTTTGAACGAGTTGAAGTCGAACGGTTCACCAGGCGTAAAGATGACGGCTTGTTTTGAGAAATAGCCGTAGTGGGGATTATAGAGACTGTCTATAGATGCATATTAGTTGAATGCCACGAGCGCCCAAACCCAGTATTGGCATTGCATGTACACACCATCAATGAAGTCCCGCATCAGCATCTTGACCTTTCTCGGCCTCTCTTTCCTGCTCTCCAACTCTTCTGCCGTGACCAAGGGGTACGATTTGTACTCTTCGGACATGTCAAAGGAGAATAACTCTGTTCTCTGCTGCCAATCGCTCTCATTGGCCTTGCCGAACTGTTTTGTGGCGCCTCTTGCGCCTGGGCGCCCCGACGAGGCCATGCCTCTCCTCTGCTCCTGCGACGGCGACACAACGGTGCTGCCACCGCGGCCGTGACGCAGAGCAGCCGACGGCAGAGCCGCTATAGTCCTCCGAGCACGACATGCCGAGTGTTGTTGGCGGAACAGCTGTCGAAAGAGCTGCGTCACGAGGGGGGAGTCCATGGTTTGGTTGCCAAAGAAAACATGCCACCACCACACACTTGGGGTTGCTTCGGCAGAAGGGTGGCCAGCTTTTGAGCTTTGCTCTTTGGGCGGTTGAATTAACGCTGACCAGGGCCCGAGCTCCCCTGATTTGGTTATGCTTAGTGGGCACGTTCTTTCTGTTTCAACGCTCACCCACAGACAGGTGGGGGCAGTTGGCGCAATTCCAACAGCGTCTCATGCAATTTTTATGTAACGTGCATATGACAAAGGTTATAGTGCAATTTGTCTCATCAGCTTTTCTGTAAGTCTCAAATCTTAAACTCAGCTACTGTATATATGAAAACAGGATTGGATGCAAACGACATGAGGCAACAATGATCATTAGGTCTATCCAAACATGTCTTTAAGCTCTCACCCCAAAGCTTACGGCACCGCGGCAGTGGCCGTCGCCTTTGTCGTGGGCGTATGCGTCACTCTGGGCTTCAAAGACTTTTATCCGGAACTGGAGAGGCGATACCAGCAGAGCAAACGACGCACGGCACGCAAGTCCTCGCGCAGGCTCAGCCTAGCTACCGAGGCCGATACGGCCAGGCGGCGGTCAAGCTTCTTCTGGGGCCCTGTGGAGCTGGAGGACCATGACGACAAGGCCGACGCCACTCCGCCGCATCTGCTCCCGCCCACCGCCGGCCCCGTCGTGGGCATCGAGGGCTGCATAGGTAATACGCCGCTGGTGGAGATCAAGTCGCTCTCGGACGCCACGGGACGTACCATCATGGCCAAGGCCGAGTTCCTCAATGGCGCCGGCAACAGCCCCAAGGACCGGGTGGCCCTGTCCATGATCCAGGCAGGCGAGGCCGCAGGCCTGCTGGTTCCGGGCCGTGGCGATACTATTTATGAGGGCACCGTGGGCAGCACAGGCATCTCGCTGGCGGCGCTAGCCCGGGCCAAGGGCTACAAGGCGCACATTTGCATGCCCGACGACCAAGCCAAGGAGAAATCAGATCTGTTGCACCACCTCGGCGCCACCGTGGAGCGCGTCCGCGTCGCCCCCATCACCTCGCCGGACCACTTTGTCAACCTTGCCCGTCGCCGCGCCAAGGAGCATACCGCAGACCGGAGGGTCGAGAGCAACGGCTTCTTTGCGGACCAGTTTGAGAGTGGGGCCAACTGGCTTGCGCACTTCAATACTACGGGACCTGAGATCTACTACCAGACTGGTGGTGAGATCTCGGCCTTTGTTGCTGGTGCAGGCACGGGTGGGACCATTTCGGGCGTGACCAAGTACTTGAAGGAGGAAGCCAAGTTGGATGATCTTAAAATTGTACTGGCAGATCCCCAGGGCAGCGGGCTTTACAACAAGGTAAAGTACGGAGTCATGTACTCGGCAACGGAAAAGGAAGGTACTCGACGGCGGCAACAAGTCGACACCATTGTGGAGGGCATCGGTATCAACAGAATCACAAACAACTTCAATGCGGGCCGAGATTACATTACAGATGCCGTAAAGGTATCTGATGAGCAGGCATGCAAGATGGCGCGGTGGTTAGTAGAGCACGACGGAATCTTTGTGGGCAGTAGTAGCTCGGTGAACTGCGTCGCCGCCGTGGCCGCCGCCATGAAGCTACCCGAAGGGAGCCGAGTAGTGACCGTACTTTGCGATTCGGGCACAAGACATTTGAGCAAGTTCTGGAAAAAGGTCGGAGAATCGGGATTAGAAGAGCAAGAGGACACAGACGATCTGTTCGGATTCTTGGGACTCAGTCCCGCCGGAAAATGACCAACGAGGCGATCGTGATACACCGCCGGGCATTACGTTTGCCGGCGATGAACACTTTTGACACAGAGCCCCAACGTCCGTATGGTCTATACAGAGGTCTGTGATCTATTGTACATTCGCACCGTAGCTATTCTTGCTACAGATGTATCATCCATGCTTGTGAGAGCAATGGAACCGAGAAACACAAAATAAGCCCCCAGGATGCGGCTCTTACGTCGCAACCAAGAAAACTGGTGACGCTGAATTGACAAGCAAACGCCGTCCACGCTCTAATCTGTCCAGGACTATCGTAATTCATAATAAGAACAGTCTGACTCTTCGCCTTGACCCAGAGTGTCGGATCCTTGATGAAAACAAGGCACTACGAGAACTGTACATAATTGTCAGTAATTGCTTAATGGCTAGAGGCCTACATTTTGTAGAGGATCTCTTTCTTACCTTCCAACGCTTTCCACAGTTCATGCATTCGCAGAAAGTGGTCATCGGTTCATCAGCACTTCGTGTTTGTGCTTGCGAGTAGCTGACCTTCTTCTGCTTGCAATTGCCGCATGTAAGCTCCTCGCTGATGCTCTTCTCGGCCATGGGAACCTGTGCCTTGTTCATGTTCTCCTTTTCAAGCTCGGCGGTGATCTTGCGCTGTTCGGCCGACATGAGCTCTTGACTCGACATGCGGACAAATCGCTCAGCTGAGATGTTGCCCGACATGACGCTTTGGCCGAGCTCGGCATTGGTCTTGCCCTTCAAATTCGAAAACAGAGAGCGACACTTCTCCTTGTATCCCATAGGGGTTCCGTTGAAGAGTTTGTAGAGCGCATTCTCGACCTCGAGGGCGCGCTGAAGCACAAAGTCGGCCGACTCGTCGCAACGGTAGGCGAGACCATTCCAGAGGAGGCCAATAACGTTGTCGCGCTCTGCGTTGCCAGTTCGATTCTTGTCGACACCCTCTCTGCGGAAGTCACGCTTCTCGAGATCGCCCTCAAACTTCCTTCCTGCACCAGCAGACAACTTGGACGCTGGCGATGCAGGCTTGGTGGCGGGAGCGGGCGATGGTGACGGCTGACCCTTGTTTGCGCGGGCTTTCTTCTCTGCCTCGACGCTCTTGCGCCACTTAAGCACGATATCGGAGGCGAGCTTGGCAATGTCCTTGTTCGGGTTCTTGTTGAGCTTCGCAATCACCACACCAGCCTTGGTGCTCTATTTGGGAGGTTAGCAAATGTTTCCTGGAAATCGGGAATGTACCGCTGTCGCAAGACAAATAGGGTCTTGGGTAAAGTGAGCTGTTGTGGAGGCAAGAGCCAATGTGTTGATTGGGCACATTGGGGGTACAGTTGATCGGGCACATTGGGGTTACAGTCGCACGTCATCGCAGGACGTTGGTAGACTCACGCGCAAGATTTCCTCAGTGGGCGCAGGCTCCTTCTTGATCAACTCCAGCTGTGCGATGATGTCGGCGGCAGGGTCATTCTTGCCGAGCGAGGAGGTCAGCGTCTTGACGCGCTGCGACAGTTCGCGCGCATCCATCGGCATCTTGTCGTCGGTTTCTGGTTGAGATGGGAAGGGCGTTGAGAAGGAAAGTCGAATGGCGGGATCGGGGTGAATTGATTTGCAAGGGTGTCGATCAACTACTACTACGTACTACACCAAAGTTGGGGAGGGTGGTATGTAGTGTATGTAGCTGGGGAGAGAAAGAAACCTCTCTGCGCTCGCTGGTTGTCAAGTGAATGATACCAATAGGAGTTTGGATAAATCGGCGGAATGAGTCGTCGCGGGGACCAAACGAAGCGAATGTTCCCCCCCAAGGCGAAATGACGAGCTGAGTCGGCGGGTTGCGGGCGACTGGATTAATAAAAGGATGAAAGAAGTATCGTCTTTTTGGGCAGATCAGTCAATCAAATCGCCATGCCATCAAACATGGAAGCGTTCAACATTGTGGGGTCCGGATGCGATAAGTGCACGGACCAAACAGCCTAACTGTGGGGTACCTTCCTCAAGGTCAACCAGCAGCTCGGTATTTTAGCCGAATTCTTACCGCTTATTATCCCAAATCACAAGCATTCATCTACGAGTAGAGATATTCATCCAACCATTGTCTTGTTTTTTGCACGGAACATAACTCGCGTCTTTATTTATTCAGTATCTATCACTCATGCATATTATGTACAAACTCTACCATCTCGGAGCATTCTTTGCATCTTAAGTTTAGGCTCAGCATAAAAGTTGATTCAAACTTGCCAAGAACAGTCTACCTCCTACTAACATTGGGTAGCATGTAAGTGATAATATGGATCACCACGTGACTCACTCTATTAGAGTTCTGTATGCCATCTCGAAGCAAATTCTTGAACAAGCTTTGATCTGCGGTGGTTTGAATTTCAAGAAACCTTGAATATTGTCATGGCCGATGAAAACTGTAAATAGTTCCCTTACATAACCGCGTGTTTGCCTCTATGAGCGCTTGCCGTTTGCGGCTCTTATTGTACATGCTTGATTACCAGTCACCAGGACAAAGAAGGTCGTGATTTCCAATTCACTCTGTACATGCATTGACGTCAGTAAAATCACCAACACGGAAGGAAAAAAAAAAGCATAAAAACTTTGCAGGAAAATGGCAACTTGCTCATCACCATCTTTGAAAATACATATATATCGGATATCCCATACACGGGTATTATCACAACACAAATCCTATCAGCACCGTACCGTCAGTCCTCAATTTTGATACCATGGAGAGTAGTATTACCTTGCCCATCGAGATCTGGGCACTTATTCTAGGCCATATGGCCAACAGAAGCAACTTTCCGGAGATCTGGGCGACTTGCTCTCGTGTTTCGCATACCTTGCGGAAGGCTGCCGAGCTTGCAGTCAGGAGCGAAATCTTGCAGAATCTCGACATGACACTGTCGCTCATTGGATGTATTGGATACCGTCATAAGGAATTTGTTCACCTTCAATTCAAGAGACTCTCGGAAGATGACCAAAGAGTACATTACGGCGAGCCGGAAGATCATCGACACATGCCGCTTAGAGATGCCCACACAATTCGCGTCCCGGGCCCTTTGCATGACGGTAGAGTACAAGGAAATATGCCAACCTTGATCGAGTGGGCAGACAAACTCTACATGTCTGTCTGTCGTGGGCCGATAGGCCATCATGAGTGGTCTGAACGAGACAAGCAAGACCTGCGGCAGATCTGGCTGCGCCCGAATAGTGACAGCTCCTTGCAAATGGTTGTTCAACATTCAAGACCGTTCGAAATATCTTTCTTGTGGCAGCCCTTGCTGAGGATCTTTCTGAGAAACCCACGCCCATTAGCCAGCAATGAGCATTAGTCTTGGAAAGCCAATGTGCTATGCAGAATAGCTATAGCCCTGAACACTCAGGTTTATGCCGTCAATTCATCTTTGAGAACGAATCAAGACGATACATGTACTCGATAGAACCTAAAGATGTACCAGTGACAGGGTCTCATTAGTCATGTTATCACTCATTAGTTCGGGGCCCTCCGCTGACGGCCCGAACCATGGTAGTCGTTGGAAGCTCGTGAATGATGCATGGTAAACATGAAATTTGCAGTCTTTTGGAATGGTTTCAAGTTAGAAATGCAAGCTTATCAATGTTTTCGCGGTCTCGGAGACGTGCATGGAAGTGGGACTACGGAATTGGAGACCCTGATCACGTATTTAGCATGTCATCAGTCGGCGGCGGGTCCGGAGATGCGGGGCTCGGGTCGGACCTGGTCTTACAGCGCTCAGATATGATACTTATCTTTCCCTCCGAGTCGCCATAATATTTATTTTTTTTCCAAATTACAAGAGTCACTGCTTCTTTTTCAGTTATTAATTGCAACAAACAAGTCGATTCATTCCAACATCTCACTTGAGATTGAGTGAGTATCCAACAATGCTCGAGGTCCGCTGCTCCGGTTCTCCTCACGAGGTATATCCCCGAACAATGCCATGCCCATCATTGACAATGGAACCAGTCGTTGACGCAGACAAAATTAGATTGGTGAAACACACGGTCGCTTGGCTGCTTCACAGATTCGCGGTTCTATCGCCTTCTACACCAAGCTCTTCCAGAAGACATGTTCCCTCAGCTGGCCGGAGGTGCTCCGTGAGGCCGAGCAATATGTAGAGCCCCTGGAGACTCTCACCCCGCGATTCATTGAAGAGATCCGCGGCATCGCCAGTGGCGCCGGTGTAGATTTTCTCGATATTCTGGCTCTCAATGTGAGAACCGAGATCAACTTTGGCTTGTTCACAGGCGACGCCGCAGCCAAGGTCCAAGTCGCGGATACGCCCAGCGACGGCTGCACGGCACTGTCTTGGCTGACGGACGAGGACACTCAAGGCGGCGAGCAAAAGTCTTGGCTTTGTCAGAACTGGGATTGGATGCGTGACCAGGCCGAGAACCTGATCGTGTGCTACATCTCGCAGCCGGGCACGGGTATTCCTGATATCGCCATGGTCACCGAGGCCGGCATCATTGGCAAGATTGGTCTCAACTCTAGTGGTGTCGGTTGCACCCTCAATGCTATTAGATGCCGCGGTGTGGATAGGTCAAAACTGCCAATTCACTTTGCGCTGCGTACGGTATTGGAGTCCAATTCGCGAGACGAAGCTGTAAAGAAGATCAAGGCTGTTGGCGCAGCTGGTAGTGGGCACATATTGGTAAGTAACAAATCAAATCTTTGATTATTTGTCACAATACTCTGCTAGAGGAGGGAGTTTCAGAGTATAGAGAAGATCGCATCTACCTTCATCAGTACTGACCGCCGCGCAGGTAGCAGATCCGTCCGGGTCCGTTGGCCTAGAATGCACGAGCAAATGGATCAAAGAGCTTCCCATGTCTTCGGGTGGACAAATCTGCCACACGAACCATCTGCTTCTCCCTCATGATGATGTAGAGGAGCCACCGTGGCTGCCGGATTCCCCAGCCCGGCTAGCACGCATCCGAGAGTTGGTCGCAAGTACCGAGAAGCCAACTCTGAATGCGATTGCGGAAATGTTCAAGGATACTGAGGGGTATCCATCATCTATCAACAGAAAGGAAATGGGCAGCACGCTCACACAGACATTATTCAACATCATCATGGATCTGGGTAATAAGAGTGCAAGAGTAACTTTTGGAAGGCCAACGGAATACCGAGAGATGACTGTACTGTCTTTCTAAACATTCCAACCTTGTTTCACAATTCGAAGAGGGAAAAAAAGAGAAGAAAAAAAAAAGACTACGGCCTTCATCATTACTTCTCTTCAACCCAATCCAGACCGTTGACTTTCTGAGCACAAAGTGATCTATTGATTGAAGAACATTCCATCTAGCTTATCTACCACAATGTATACTCAACCACCACCCAGAGAAGTGTAAATATGGAGCAGGAGCAAGACCATTTCAATCGTCCAGGTATTCCGAGCAAATGACTTCTCCATTAAGATCCATCAGGTCGGCAATAGTGACGTTAGGGTAGATCTCGGCCATGTAAATTCGGTGGTTCAGAGTCGTTGTATTTCCGCCGTCGCCAAAGTAATCTGTGAACTCTGGACCTGTTCCGCCGATTACTCCGCTGGGGTTTGAAGGCACACCCGGGCTAGCTGCGACTGCAGTAGTGTTGGATGATCCGCCAGGGCCTATGCGAAGAAGAGAAGTCAGTATTTTGTTCTTGAGCACAATATGACTCCGCGGAGACCAAAAGAGTTTCCCTTACCTCCAGGTCCACCTCCCACGTTGGGCAAGTTGGGGCCGCCCATGTCAGTCAATCTTGTCTCAATATCGAGGTTCTGCCATCTCCACCACAATAAGTCTAACCAGGAGTGGTGGAGGTAGAACACTGGGTCTCCGGGACTGAGAGTGCCGTCGAGCATCTGATTTTGCAGTCAGCTTTCCATTGACGGGCGACTCAGACGGTAGAAAGACAACGTACGATTCCGCCAACGGCAGCATGTCCACCACTATGAGGACCGCCCTTCCAGCATTCCCAAGCCTCGGTGTAGTTATCAATGGCATTGCATTTGTCAATGTTTGCCTGGCTGGTCGAGCTGAGCAGGGAGTCGTTGTGGATGCGAGTCAAGCAGTGCTCGCTAACGGAGCCATCTTGCAACCATCGGAGAGTCAGGTTGGCAAAAGGCCCATCGACGACGCAGTAGTCCGACTCTCTGCCGTTGCCACCGAAGTACTGAGTGGACCACATCTCGGATGAAGACATGTTTCCCTGATCGGCAAGTTCGTCCCAGTACCTGTATATCAGTATCAGTTTTCTGCGCGAATATTGAGGTCCCCTTGAGCTTTGGAAATTGGGAAGCACCTACGGCATACGACCAGTGTAGCCACACTCGTCCTTGATCAAACGCTCATGGGCAGTCATGTAGTATCGGTGGAAGGGGAGGAACGCGCCAACATCGTGAACAGTAGCGGACTGAACGACATGCGGCCACTGGAGATCGTCCCATCTTGTGACTGCCCCTTCGATGCCAAGCTTGGATGGTGCATTGATGAGGCAGAGGTCAGCTGCGATATACGCGTCCTTCTCTTCGCTCGTGAGTGAAGTCCTGAATCAAACAATTTTAGTAGAATGCTACCAATACAAAAGATCGCCCCCAAACGTACCATGGAACACGGGAGCGGACCTCGGTGCAGACAGAAGCGTCCCTCTTCTTGGGTACTGCCGCGGCAAGACCGAAGAGTGCCAGAATGGCTACGGCTTGTGATCGTCGGAGGGGCATCTTTCTCGTCTGGCCTGTTCAATTCGATCCTGAATGAGAGCTTGAGACTTGTTTTGCTGTACTTGTAGGCAAAGTAGAGGCATGCGGCTGGTCTTCTATATACTTGGGCTGCCACGCCTATGCTTCTTCCTTCCTCCTTGCATTCATGCTCTCATTCCGGAGACGCGTATGTGCTGTGGACCTCGAAGTCAACGAAATTGAAGATTATTCGCACATCAGCCGCCTCCATCAAAGAGTTCCAGGGGCCGTGAAGGGAGCCCTTGGTCCCATCGTATACTTGACGGACGGCTGCCCGCGGTGCACGGCCGAGATGATGTCCCCAATCAAGATCGGCAAGCCGAGAGCCAAACCTTGGGCTTGGCGATGATCCGGAAGCATGGAGGGAACAAATCGGAAGCAAATGTATAGAGTCGGAATTACGCGTCAGTCCGGGGAAATCGGCAGTCCAACTCCCCAATCCGGAAGCCAAGCATCTCCGTACCGTACAGTCAGCAAATTTGTAAGCGCCACGACATTTAGTCAGAGTAGCCGCACACGGATTTTTGTTCCTGAGAATGATTTTAAGACGCACCTTAATTAAACATGAGAGAATCATGAGCTGCAATTCTTTTGTGGCACCGTTTCTGACAATGGAGTCGTCCACGTGAAATAGTTCAACAGATACAATGGGGGAAATGGCTTCCAGTGATAATTAAGCACAATGTTAATCAGAGATAATACAACAGTACAATCAACCATTGAGGCTCTGCCAAAAATAAGTATAAATTTCAGTTATCGGTCCTCATATTGTCAATAGTATATTTTTGTTCCAATACGAATATTAGGCCAATAAAAGACGAAGTATTGACAAATTGTGAGGACCATAGCTGTTTCACTTACATCTGCATGACCACGCGTATCGCGACGTCTGGGCCTGCCATTGAGTTGCCACAATTTCAAATTGCAACTATAGGACGCCCAGAAGTGGTAATATGAATAAATCTCTACATATGCCGCGGCCAAACGCCGCGGGCTAAAACCGCGTGTATTCGACTCGAGCCTTGACACCAATGGATCCGCCACCTTTCTATCGTGACTAAAATATAGATCTAATAAAAGAAGAAGAAAAAATGAGAGGGGGGGAAACGAAAGAGAAAACGAGATGAAAGGACCAAAAAGAAAAAAAAAAAAAGAAAAAAAGAAAGCAAAGCAAAGGCTAGCTTCAAGCTAGCCTTGAGCAGCATGAGTTTACAAAGCTTTGGTCTAGGCGGGGAGTAACAAGCTGTATCATATGTCATTTCACGAGTTCCGTATCACGTAACTGGTGGCAACCAAAAGTTCATGACAGACTTGGCCTCCAGGTTGCAATCGTATCAACAAAAGGGCCGGGGAATGCTTGGCGGGATACACCGAAAACACCAACTACATGACTCACTTGGCGGCTGAGTTTCAAACACAATGTATGAATAATGGTCTTTCTTCCGAAAACGAACCAATAAAATAAAACTTGTGTAAATATGAACTGATCTTGCGGGGGCTTTATAGCTTTTCTAGTCCTAGTCCGCCGAAGGGTACGCGCCCCTGACTGCACAAGTCTACTCATGAATATATACCTCTGCGATCATCCCAATCAGACTAATCATGCGTCATGTTAGTGAACAATGGCCGAAAACACAAAAAGTATGCTCAAATAATAATATCTCTCACGGAGTAATTAGCAATGAAAAATAGGATTCAAAGCAAGCGATTTACCTTTCTCGTGCTCTGTGAGGTGCAGGGTCGGTTGTGGATGAACCAGCAGGTCAAGAGATTCCTGACAGATCTGGTTGGATATGATGACTCAAATCGTGCGCGAGAAGAGAGTCGCAAACCAGATCCTCTGGGGCCTCGATTTGCCGCTTTTCAGCTTTTCCTGGGTTTCCATACACCTGATATTAGTACAATTACGTCGTTTTCGCCAACGCCGCGAGCTTTCCTTCAATGTCGTATCATGAAGAAGAAGAAGCTGTAATTAGAAATCCTTGAAATTAGACTGCATAATATCAAAAACTTGGAACAATACTTTGGTTACAACGCCCAAATTGCCGACGCGAGGCCGAACTTGGTTTTCAGGAGGGTGTGGTCCAGATGCTGCCATGACGCTGAATGTGCAAGGCTTTTGAACCCTCAATTGCTTCAATTTCCTAAAATGGAGCCCAGCCCATCGTCATGCCGTACAGTCGGGAAATTTGGTGAGCGCTGCGACCTACATAGTATTGTGAAAAGACTGATGAGTGTAGGATTCCTTGGGTTACACCTTTGGCCCCAAGCTCAGCCGGACTTCTTCTCTGGTATTGGCCCAGGTTAACTCGAGACCGCTATTTTGCTTCAAAGCAGATCTGTAGTGACATGATCGTTGGTCATTAGAGTTCTGGGCGACAATATCTATCCTTACTCTTCTCTTTTCTTTTCTTTTTCTTTCCACAATTGAAGCCTAACCGCTACTGCTCGTGCGGCATCGTATCAAGCCGGAAAAGTCCACAGCATACCAGCGGCTGAAGGCTATATAAATAGTAAAGGTCCGTGGATTTTGAACAAGAACGCCAAGCTGCACAAAAGGATGCGAGCATCGAGATCGCGACGGGAGAGAAAAAGAGTCAAATCATCCTTTCAAGTCTGTATTAGAGGGAATTTCGGGGGTATTTCGAAGAATGGTCGTAGAAGTAAGTAGCTTATGCACCATGTTTGATCAGCTTACGCCGCATGTACTTGTCACTGGTTGGACATTTTGATGTGATTGGGGCCAATTAATTGTTCGAGTTGTTGAAGGATCAAGAAGTGGGATTCGCGCTGTAACACAAAGCCAAAGAGACGTGGTTTAGCGAGCATAACGACGCGCGCCCAATTGTGGCGCACTTGGAATGCTGGGGGAAAGAAGCTCCGTTTTCTCGCTCAAAAGTCCCTAACCCCCTCTCAGCCTGACCTGGGCGAAAAGGACCACGATTTCATGAATCATGTAATCACAATTTGAACAGAATGATTTGGTCGTCGGGGCCTAGAGTTCCTTGGACATGTGGGGTCATTTATCATCAGGTCGCAGTACTCCAACTATAAATACTATACTGCATCTCTAGCTTGCGAGGGCGCTTCGGTACGTGCCTAGTCGCGCGAACTGTGATATCCCAGGCTTTGCATCAAACATTCCGTGGCCATTTTGATTCATGATTTCTGCCTTCCAAGTGAGCATGGGTGAGCATGGATAAGCATAAGATATCTGAAACTACAACCCAGCACTGGCTGGAAAAAAAGGCAAATGGTCTAAATAATGATTCGGGTTAATGTGGTTATATCATATCATGTCAACTCGTAGGATACGCTAGAGAACCCCCGCGATGGCCTAGGCTATACTGATCTATATATACATGTAAAATCGTCTATCATTTAAAAAAAAACAAGTCTTCTGGATCACCGGCAATACCAAGTGCAGTTGATTCAATAAATGATGTGCCAGGATGGATCACGTCCAGAGAGCCACGCATAAAGCTTGATGCAAGACAAATGTTGTCGAAACCCAACCTCGTGGCCTTGGGAGTAATGAATTGGATGCAATGGATTCTGACACCCTTGTCAAGTATCACACCCACTCCCGATATGCATGCTGCAAGCCAATCCTTCGCTGCTTGTCGTCGAGAGGATTTCGTGGCACAGCTCGGCTCAGCTCGTCAGCACGCCCAACAAACAATAACAAATGTACTGCAGGATGGGGGCTTACCACGTGGGGAGACAGACTATTCATTTTTCGTACCGATTTCTGGAAAATTCCAACTCCCGATAATGCCTTTTATAGATCTTTCCCCAGTGCCACAAATCTAAGATCAACCACTAGTTCCTATAGAAGAGCTCTTATTTTAAAGCTTTCTCGAATAAAACCCAGCGTGTTCCTTATGATCTAGTTCTGTTGTCTTTGTGTGTGTGCGTGTGGGCGGCCCTGCACACCAGGAAGAAGAAACAAGATGGTTGTTTTGAACGATGAGTCGCGGCTCACGTTGCGCACCGATATTGCGCTCGAGGTGATTGTGACTCTGGCCGTATTGTGTCGCTTTGCCTGTCGCTGGGGACAACGCGCGGCCTTCTCGTGGGACGACGGCTGGATGGTGTTTGCTTGGGCAGCTTATACTGCGTATACTGGATTGTCCATGGCATCAGGTAATGATTTACATCTCTCTCCTTATTTTTTTTTATATCCTCTAGAAAAATATTTATATAACAAGATTCAAGTCATGCTAACTCGGCACTTATAAAGTGAATTTGGGTGCTTTAGGACTCCTCGATGGCAGGGGCAATGATACCAAGATTGGTGAGGTAAGTCACGATTCGAAAGGGACCGATATGTTTCTTGGCCAGAGATACTGATCAATAGTAGCTCGAGTATGTTGCAATGGTCATGTTCGAAACCGCCCACGTTGGCGCCAAGGCATCTCTCGTGTGTTTATGCTGGCGGAGTTTGGCGGCGAGGGAGTTGAAGTTCTGGAGATCTGCAATACTTGGTCTATGTGTTGCATGGTATATCTCGTCGGTGCTCGTCACGTTATTCCACTGCTCGCCAATTCTCGTCACCTGGAGCCCGATTGAATCTCCCCCCAAGTGCATCGATATTGTCATGTTTGCTCTCGGATACGAAATGGGCAGCATAGTCTGCAATCTTGCCATCATGTACTTGGCATTCCGAGTTGCCAAAGGTTTAAGAGTTCATGGACCACACAAATTATCAGTCTGCCTAATATTTGTGTTTGGATTCTGGTAAGTAGCATACCCACACGTGACCCATAGGTCGAGGAGAAGAATCTGATGATTGACATTATTACAGGGTCCTTATGACCTCCGCAGTGAGGATAAAATGTTTATTCAATCGCAACGATCCTCGAGGTATGTAGGAAGATTTGGGCTCAAGAACTACTCTAACATGATGTCTGTAGATTATTTGCTTCTGTCCAGGATATGGTCCACGGTGTCGGTGGCATCCAGCATCGTCTGCGCAAACCTGCCAGTATACGAGCCACTTCTCGCGACCAAGAGCGTGCTGAACCGGTATTTTGGCAGGCGCAACAATAGGGACTCTTGGAAATCGGGAAATTACAGCGTGCCTGGTGCTTCAAGTTCTCTCCGCTCCAGAAGGTGGCGAAAAAACCCGTTTACAGTGATAGGAATCGATACTACCGTATCGCACATGACGCTTGAGTCTGGGCGGGACGACGCGAGAAGCGTGATCTCGACTCATCCGCTAAATTCCATTAGAGTCAATCATACCATCGAAAGGCATGAATCGTTTAAAGAGCTGACTTGAGAAATATGTAGTATGTATATAGTAATATTCTACATTTCCGGCACCATCCATGGCAGCAAGAGCTCACTTGGTGGCGAATGCGCCTTGAAAGGACCCCCTCTGCAGTGATGGTTTGAACGCACAGTGGCAGCAGCTTCATGTGTTATTGTCACCGTGAATGGCGATTTTCTTTATTCATGTCCAGCCCCGGGGTTGAGTGATTCGCCGTCCAAAACTTGATTGAAACTCAAACTCTAACAAACAGTGGAATTCCAGCCACCACTCCACGATGGCGCCGCTGTAATGGCCTTATAAACAACAACCCGTCCGGGTTTCTACGAGGACCGACATGTTTCCGCGGCCTCTAGGTTTAGTTGAGTCCAGGCCTCTCCGGAAACGGCGCCCGCATGAACTCTCTCAAACCAAGTACGGCGCCTACTGCTATAGCCAGGTTGATGATAACATGGCCTTGCGTTTTCTCCTCTGTAAAGCTTTTCCGGGGTTTGCCAGTATTTTTGTCCAGTTTCACAGACAGGCTAAAATGATTGCTCGACGATTTACAACAGTGAAGCCATCAATATCAACCTACAGTGATGCTCGAACACTCATAAGGCAATGTCCGACAATGCAGCCGTTCTACTTGCCGTCAAGGCCGTCTGGATTCTGTAACTCGGCCCATTTTGTTTGGACCTCTCTACCCACTCGCTCTAGACGTGCGGCTGCTCGTCTCGACTCCAATACAGCGTCTGAGGTTGGGGCAATGACGGTACTTATCAGCAGCGGTGGTGCATTGACGTCCTCTGCCTCAGTTGCTTCAGATTCGGCGAGCAGAGTAGAAAATTGATCATGACCAGTGGAATCTTGGGCAGTTGTGCCCCTCGTCCTCTGGCCATTGACAGAGCTCTGTCCCTCCGGGGCCGGCTGCGCTGAACCAGGGTTCAGAAATGATTGGAGCAAGATGGGTCCATTAGATGCATGTTCGACCATTATCCGCTGGGGAAGCCCCAGGCCCAGGCGTTGTGCTGTCTCGTGAGCTCCTAAAGCTGTTTGTGACAAGCCTACCAAAGTCTGTGCTTGTTGCTGGTTCTGAGCAGATGTGATCAGTGGCGTGAGGGAACGATCCACGAGGTGGAGAGCGAGGCTCGGATGTTGGGCCGGCAGGTTTGCCATTGTCCTTGTATTGTGAAAGTGGTTGAGAGCAGGGAGAAATAGACTACATGTATGCTCCGTGAGGGCGAGGGTGAAGGTCGTGGGGCGTGTGTACGTTGTCGTTTTTGATATATAATACACTACATTGGATAAGCCTCAATCTGGTGTGAAAGGGGAACACGGGAGGTTGGTGACAAGGTTAGGTACAATGTAGCGAGGCACCACCTAGGTTAGGTCAGTCAGTACTTTACTTATGTGACAGGCGCTTAATGCGATAAGCTCGCGACTAAGGTAGGGGATCTGCTCAACATGGATCAATACCAAGCTTGCTGTAGCGTTGAACTAATCCAAAGCTCACCTGAGAGCTACAGGCCAGTGCAGACATCTTCCAGTTAGTATCCAGGTTTGTGAACTCCTTGGGTTTCGATATTTATCCATAAAATGCATGGATCTTGGGTTCATGTTTCCATACAGTTCGTGCTACCAACAGTCGCAGTCAGGTGTTGAAAGTGTGCAATTGAAATCCAGGTCTTTGCTACATTAGGTACCGCCTACACAGAGTACCTAGTTGGCGGCGCTTGACCACATTCTGCGAGCTTTTCTGCGGGATGACGCGTGATCAACCCACCTGTGGACACTAGACAGCAGCCAGCGGCATCGCTCCGGCATGCTAAAGCTGCCTACTGCTAAAATCCCTACACCATAAAATGACTTGGCGATCAAGCGCTCCAGTGCTCAGATGATGGAGTTTGAGACAGCACCTGCCTGTACATTGACGTTCTTGTATTACGTCTGGTCATCTACTCCGGCTTTCCGCCCATATGCCCAAACTAGGGGTCCAACAATTTCACATCCCGCCCTTTGCGACTTTCGAATGAGGTAGAAGCTCGCGGCGAACCTACAATATCCGTACCTACGTTGCCGTCTTCAGCGTCCTCCGTATTATTGTTGTTGTCGTCTACCTAGCCAGTCGCGTACCATTATTTCATGTAGCTTGTTTCCTCTTTTCCTTACTGGTCGTACACAGCCTCGTCTCGTCTCTGCCAATCATGAAAACCAACCCAACCAGCTCTGAAGCTTGAAAGAGGATTTTCGGCAAGGTCGGGCTGGGCCAAGCGGAGCGGTGTTGAACCACGAGATACCTACCCAGCGTTGGGCCGATGCCCAGGACGAACCATGAGCAACGCTAACGGCAGCGGAGCCTCGAGCTCGTCGCCAACTGTGCCACGACCTGGGCGACCGCCAGCCCGTAGTGTACGTGTATCGAATCCTCCACGTTTGTTTTGTTTCTTAGAAAAATTTTCTGTCCCCTTCTTGTTTACAACTTCTTTACCGCCAATGCATTCTTCGATGCCTCCAAGCTAACAAGAGATGCCGCGTCGACAGAAACTGCGGAATGGCACCTGGATCATACCAGGCACCGGTGAGCGGTCGCGCCGCCAGTTCACCTTACGACAAAACAGCTACGGCAGCGATGCCGATCTCGAAATGCATTCGATTGTCGAGCAGGAGACTGTCAAAGAGAAGGTACAGGCGGCGCTGCACAACAGCCTCGTCGCTTTGAATAATGTCTGGTTATGGTTAAAGTCTCCCAAGGGAAGAGGGACGATAAAATGCTCCGTCGCATACCTGCTCGCCAGCCTCTGGACCTTCTATGCGCCCTTCGCCGCCCTTCTCGGCCCCATGGACGGCAAGCACATTGTTGCCACGATCGCCGTCTACTTTCATCCTGCCAGAAGTGCCGGCTCGCAGGTGGAGGCTGCAGCCATTGCCATCGTTGCCGTGCTGTATGCTATGTTCATTGGCACCTTGTCCATGGCTACATCGGTTCTTGTCGGCTCGGTCTGGGATCAGGTGAAGCTGTCATATGCCCTCATCCTCATCTTTTTCATCGGTGGTGGCTTGGGCTTTATCGGCTGGGTTAAGCAAAAGCTGAATAACCCTCTTGTCAGTGTTGGAGCCAGTATAGCGTCCATTGGCATCATCACTATTATCACCAAGGAAAACTCGGTCCATACTGGTGTTTTTACCAACCAGAAAATCATCCAGTCCCTCAAGATCCTACTGATTGCCACGACCACAACAACAGCCGTCAACTTGCTCCTATGGCCCGTCTCGGCACGGGGCGCCCTAAGAAATACAATGCGCACAGCCTCCACCACTCTTGGCGAGATGCTTTCGATGATCGCAAAGGGATTTCTTAGTGGTGCTGAAGAGGACATGAACTCGAAGGGGTTCACCAAAACGTCCTCAAGTTTTACCAGCAACTTGACCGCTATGAACAAAAACCTGAGGGAGTCCAAATATGAATATTACATGTTGGGCCGAGAGCAGATTTACAAGCAGGACAAGGCTGTCGTTCGCTGCATGGAGGCACTGTCACAGTCTCTCGGCGGGCTTCGAAGCGCAGCCAACACCCAATTCGAGCTTTTGAAAGAAAAAGCGGGCGGCTTTTCTGACCAGCCTCTCTCTCCAGGCACTGACACTTTCGCGCCGGCATTTGGCAAAGCGTCCTCCCATCAGCTCAAAAGCGGATCAAGGTTCGCTGTCTTGTCAGCCATTGACGAAGCAGTTGATGAGCGTGGTGACAGGGAAGGCTCAACGTTCAGTGAGTCGTCCTACTTTACGGAACGCAGACTCATGACCCCAGGGTCGACCCGAACTCCATCTGATATCTTCGAGGTGTTCATTCATCGCCTTGGGCCATCATTGAAATCATTAGTTCACACCCTGTCTGAGATCTTGCGGGATCCTCCCTTTGGCGCCCCAGGTGCCCCGATCACGGTGAATGAAAACTTCAAGCAGAGTGTGTCAGATGCCATATCTTTGTACAATTCACAAAGAGGCAAGGCATTGGAAGAACTGTACAAGACTATAGAGCTCGAGAAGTCCAGACCAGAGAATATCCAAGCCGATTACGAAGAGGTGGCGGCTGCGTGTGGGCACTTCTCCTTTACTCTCCTTAGTCTGGCGGACGAAATGCAGAAGTATCTCGATGCACTGGATGATCTGAAATGGGTCACTGAGATGGATAAGAAAACCTGGAATTTCCTCAAGTTTTGGAGGTACATTGGGTCCTTGTTCAAAACCCGCGTCCCGGATCCTGAAGAAGCCAATTTGATCAAACCTCTGCGGCGGTCTAAGATGCCGCGAGGCATCCCTCAGAACATGACCAAACCCAGAGACACCTTTCTGTGGAATGCCGAGCCAAGCACCAACGTTGTCCAAAAATGGACATTTCAGCACCTTTTGCGTTTCTTTCGGTTCCTCTCTCGGGAAGATAGTATGTTTTGTGCCCTTGCTATCGCTCAGCTTCTTGACTAACTCTGTGATCAGTCCGTTTTGGCCTAAAAGTCGGCATAGGAGCTACTCTTTATGCAATGTTTGCGTTCATTCCAGAGACCAGACCCATATATCAGCATTGGCGTGGTGAATGGGGTCTTCTGTCCTTTATGATTGTGTGCAGTATGACCGTGGGTGCCGCCAATACCACTGGCTTTGCTCGTTTCGTTGGAACGCTTATGGGCGCCGCCTTTGTGATCATTGCTTGGTGGTTATCCGATGGGGATGCCATTCCTCTTGCGATATTTGGCTGGGCAGTATCTTTCCTCGCGTTCTATATCACAATCGATCGAGGAAATGCGCCTTTTGGTCGTTTTATTCTTTTGACATACAATGTTTCTTCGCTTTACGCGTATTCGCTCAGTCAGAAGGTCGAAGACGATGACGACGACGAAGGAGGCCTCCACCCCGTCATTCAGACGATTGTGTATCATAGAGTCATCGCAGTGTCTCTCGGTATCCTCTGGGGTCTGATCGTTTGTCGCGTGATCTGGCCAGTGTCCGCACGTCACAAGTTCAAGGAAGGCATCTGCGTCTTGTACTTGCAGATGGGCCTGATATGGAAGCGAGGACCTCTTGCCATCTTACTCCGGAGCGATGCCACCGACAGTTACATGAAGGTGGGCGAGCAAGCTGCAATGCAGCGATACGCCAATCAGCTTCAGACTCTCCGCAACGCGGCGAGTAACGAATATGAGCTTCGGGGCCCATTCCCCAGCCAAGCATATGGCCGTATCATGGCCTCGACACAACGTCTCCTGGACGCGTTTCATGCCATGAGTCTAGTTACACAGAAGCATGGGCGACTGAGTGAAGGAGAGAAGGCCTTGCTTTACCACACTGCTCACGAACGTGCAGAGATATGCGCTCGCATCTGTCACGTCTTTCAGGTGCTGGCCAGTAGCATCATGCTGGAATATCCTCTAACGGATGCTATACCCAGTGTTCTTGGCACAAGGGACAGGCTTCTGGGCAAAATATTCCGATTCCGAAAAGAGCACAATGCGGAATGGGAACAAGTGGAAGCCAGGTCGGTGCAAAGTCAAACCGCCAACGTCGGCGACTCGAGCTTTATGGTAGGCGCCATGGGTAAGGTGCCGAAACTTGGAAACATCGTCATTGAAGAGCCGGACTATGCGCTCCTCTATGCGTATGCACTCGTTACGGGCCAGGTTGCAAAGGAGCTCAAGGTGGTCGAGAACGAGGTTGAGGCTCTATTTGGACGACTCGACGAAGATGCCATGTTACTTGAATGATTGTCTATGGAAAATGAAACGTTTGAATTACAGAGGCCTTTTGGTCATCTTTACAAAGAGAAATTTGACCCCTCATGGCGTACACTGGATGGACAATGGTCGGCACAGGCAAGGTAGCATTACAGGGCATGATAAGGAGTTTTCCTGATGCGATACGGGACTTTCATTGAGGCTTTAATGATACCTATGGATAGAACATATTACGATATAAATGTCAGCATAAATATTCAAATTTCCCTGATGCTATTCTTCTCTATTGCTACTTTGTTGTCAGTCCAGCATTATTTTGGAGGAAGCTTGATAACTTACGATGAGCTATACTATATTGGTAAAGCAGAGTCGCAAGCATGTCTATAGCTTGATCAACGCATCACTTGACGAGTATATTACAAATCCCCTTATACACCAAAGGTACAGAAGATGCCAGACGCAATAGACACAGCTTGGCGTCGCCATTATGCATTAGCGATCAATGAGATAGACTAACGTAGCAAAGCCGCCCCCGCATCTTTTGTCTTGGAAAGCCTCCTACGACACAAACGTGGCAGATCTTCGCTTCATCAGTATAAGAAAGATCCATCAGGACGCATCTCGCCCCAAGGTGTACCTATGTGCCTCGCTGGCCCAGCCGAGTACAAGGCCCTGGTGGGCTGTTGCTGTGATTTCTACAATCGACCGTATACATGTCATTCCCAATTCTTGCCTTCTCTTTTTACTTCTTGTTATGCAATCTATCTCGATAACACCTAGCAGATGATTTTTATAAGTTAACCGAGCCATACTAATCTTCCGTCCCATAGTGAAGAAGAAAGAAACACCATGGCGGATCCAGCACAATATACCCACGTCAATCAACCTCCTCCCCCTGCCTCGGCCCAGTTCGACCCCAGATCCTTTTACATTTCAGCCGCCTCGAAATCAGACATCCACGCCTCGCCACTGCCCAAGCCGCGTCATGTTTTCACAGCGCCCGTGTCATACCACCCGCCCCTGGCGCTGTCGGCGTTTCGCCGCGCCCGCATCTCCTTGGTCTACACGCCCACACAGCAATACGACCATGCCGGGCTAGTCATGGTCCTTTCGGGAGCACAAGACGGCGGCAGCAGCAGCAGCAGCAGCAGTGGCGAAAACGAACAACAACAACAAGGACGACAGCATGGATCCTCCCCACCAGCCGACGCCAAGCATGTAGACAGGTCAACGTCTTGGATCAAGGCCGGCCTCGAGGCCAAGGACGGCGCCGTATACCTGAGCGTAGTCGTCCGGGCTCCGGGCGGCGCCTGGTGCGACTGGTCTCTGCACGTGCTGCGGCCGAGCGCCGCCGGCGATGCGCCCTTTTCCTCGTCCAACTCCGGCCAGCTGGGCTTCGAGGTCGGCGCGGCCGTCGAGCTCGTGCGCAAGGGTAATGCGCTGCTTGTCCACTATATCGATGAGGCGGGCCAGCCGGTGCTGTTGCGCAAGGTTCCCTGGGTCTTCCTGGACGGTGAAGAACGGGTCTTGCCCGAGAATGCCGGCGGGAGGGCGGGGGGTCCGGTAGCTTGGGTTGGAGCGTTTGCTGCGCGGCCGGACCCCGAGGGTCGGGCCGCGGACGATGCACTTCTTGTCGGGTTTCGAGATTTTGAAGTCGAGGCAGTCTGAGTTCTGCTCGTTTTCTCAGATCCTAGTGATGGTGCTGGGCTACCTATCAGACTGCAGCATCAATTCGAATTGGTCAGTGAATGATTAGAAACGAGGATACGTCATCTCGCTTTTTCTTAGGAAAAACCAAGAGATCATGTTGCTGCAATGCAGACAACAGTTTACGAGTTACGACTGGCATGTCAACGCAAGCGGAGACTTTCGAAAGGATAAGACTTTATGGACGAACGACGCTGAATTTTGCTACGTACAGCCCTTCGATCGTGTACCCTCCAACATCCTCAGACGTGTCCTGTGTCGAATCCAAATTTCATGCCCGAAGTTCTTAATAATCGTGGTGCTATCGTATAAATGAACAAGAATGCATTATAAAGGCTCCTTCCGCCCCAGCACCATTGGGACGGATAAGGCCAGAGATTAAGTGTGAGTTTAGTACTGATGATTTTTTTGAATCCAATGCCATGAAAGGATGACGTCCCTTTCTCAATGCTGCTTGCCGCGGTTCCGCCGCGAGCGGAAAGTTATGTTGCCGGCGTCGTTTGGGTATAATATAAAAATGTAGACGACGCCTCAATGTGCTCCCAGATTTATTTGTGACCGCAATTGCCGGGTTGTGTGCAGACGACACCTGAATGTGTAATTAGCTACGAGTAGAGAAGCACTCATAGACGAGGAATACGTACCTGCGGCAACAGCCACGACAATAATAATGATGAGAATAGTGACAAGCAGGCACCACCACTTGAGCTTTCTTCGGTTGCGAGCGCTCTTGATGCCCTTGCCGACGTGCACGTTACCCTCCTCGGTCCACTTCTGGGTGTTCTCGGCATTGTTCTCGGCGGCCTGGACAGCTACCTCTTGCTGCTCAACAAGCACGGCAAGGTCTTGGAACATGCTGGCAAGCTCAATCAAGGTCTGCTCGATGCGCTGGAGCTCGTTGTGGCGGGCACGAACATTGCCCAGGACGGAAGTAGCCTGTCCGGTACGGTTGGTGCGCAGCTAGATGCAAGATTAGCTTTCCTATTCTCCATGAATGAATACAGAATACCTACAGCGGTCTGGAAGACTCCCTCATTGCCCCAATCGGCTTCAGTGGCCTGGCGCACCTCGTCCTCAGAAGCATCAGGGTTCACAATACGATACTGACGGGCAATCTGGTCGCGATAACGCTGGCGGTACTGGCTCTCCTCCTGCTGGTAGGCGCGAAGCTCACGCTCAAAGTTGTTCTTGAGAGTGGCGACTTGCTGCTCCTTGAGCCCCTTGCTGCCGTCGGTAGTGCGGCTTGCATCGGTAGCGAGGAACTTCAACTGGTCGCGAATGCCGCCGTTCAAGGTCTGGGTCTCGGCGACGACGCGCTCGAGCTGCTGAGCCGACAATCCGCCGTCCGACTCGGCGAGGGCGCGCTGGTGAAGGGATGCAATGGCCTGAACATTGGTAGTCAAGGTGCCAATCTGTTCGCGCAGGTGACTAATCCGCTGCAGGAAATCTTGTTGCGTAAGAGTAACAGCGCCATGTGGTTGCTGGGGGTATGATTGCAGCTCATGTTCCTGCAAGCGAAGAGATAATCAGCTCACGGTCTTGCACGTATATTGAAATGTCTGTTGTTTTTGTTTGATTTGGAATTTTTTTCTATCCCTGCGCGACTCCATGGCAACAATTGTAGGCGTCGCTTGACGATCTCGCGACACAAATCTGTTCGTTTTGGTCCGCTGGTTGCGCAGAATGGGTCGAGTGATTGATTGGATTGATTGAATGGCGGAGCGCTGCTTACTTGACCCCCATAACCTTGGTCGGCGGACCCGTACGGGTTGCTCTGGTATTGATTGTAAGACATGATGATGCCTTGACGATAATACTATCTCTGCCGTTGTATTTTTTTTCTTTTGCGGTCGCAGTTTTGATGCGGTCGTTGGACAGGCGCTGGTTTGGGGAAAATAGACCGTGTTTGTAGGCAGGGTCGAATGCCTGTGCGTGCGTTGCGAACGAAAGGAAAATGGAGATGTTGGGATGATCACAATTGAGAAAAGCAGCTGATTTCTGAGTGAGGCAGTTGCTTGCTGACTTGGCTTGGCGACTTGCCCTGAGCTTTGCCTGCTTCCTGGCTCTCGCTCTCACTGGCTCGTGCTGGGGCAAAATGGGAAATGACGTCTCGTCTTAACGAGGAATAGGATGCAATGCGACAGGCACTTGGCTTGAAACTTGTTTTTCTTTTTATTTCCCTTTTTTTGCCGACCGGAGATAATACGCCCAGCAACCGATTGTGGTCAAGATGGTATGTATCTTGATGCAAAAGCAATTAATCAATGGAGAAAAGAAGTAGTGGTTGGTAGTGGTGATGATGATGTTGGGGGGGTTACAATTTTAAGGCCACCACGACGGAATGGTCGGGAATGCTCAATGTTGCATATGCTGCAGCCTGTTGGAATGGATGGAGGTAGTGAGCACTGTGAGCGAGAGAAATGGGCTGAGGCGCGGCAATGTCGTTTACTTAAGGTCCTTCGTTTTCGTCTTTGGCACAGCGCCGGTCGCTCTATGTGTACCCGGCGTGGCTCAAAATGCCATGGCAAGACACTAGTGCAATGCAAGTTGTACGTGGGTTTACGCATAGTAGTACAGCACTGACAGAAAGCTGCTGCTGATATTGGATACCCTACAACCAGAGCCTGGCAAGGTGTTGACGGCCAGGCCGCAGAATAGCTCTCTCCTTCCCACACACTGTCTCTTTGCTTGATCAGAGCTGCGGGTCTTCGTGAGCTTCCTACGGATCGTCGTCAGGTGGCTAATGTAGGTACACACTACGCCGCAGGGCTGCTTGCAGGTCAACACAGTGTACTCTCAGCTCTGTAGCGTCATGTCATGTTTTATTATTCGACACCATGTACCATGTGTAGATAGAGGCGGCGGGGCAGTGAGCGGGCTCCAGGCAAACGCATAAGGAGGTAAAAGATACGGTGTGGGCTTGGGATTGCCGCCGGGAAAACCAACAAGAGGCACAAGACAAGGAGAAGGACCAAAAAATTCTATCGTGCTGATCCGCCCCCTACCTGGGATTGTAAGCGGCAACCATGAGCCAAAAATAAGCACAGCCTGCCCAGGGGCGGCCTATCCCATGGTTCATACGTCTGTCGTTTTCGTGGCTGTGGGCTGCTTGATTGCTTGGCATCCTAGAGAATTGGGCAAGCTTTACTAACTTTAGGTAGTTCCCCAGACCCTGACAAGCCTGACAATAAACGGTCCGTCAATCATCAGCGGAAACATATTGCGTGTCCAAGTTGCCGTAGGACTTTACTATATCGGCCTATATTCCGGACCGTGTGGTTCTATTCAACTTGCACCAGTACACAGATAGTATGTCTTTGGGTGAATCCATGGCACTAGCTAACCTCCAGAAAGGTTACTGCGTACAGCAACTTGTCATCGCTCTTGACCCAGTCTGCTTTAATGCGCCGAAAATGTTCAAGGGAGAAAAAAAGTCTCATACCAACCATTGTTACAGCGGTTGCCTGACCAGGCTGTCGGTAATGAAATCATCCTGATTTTCTATTGACTTGTTCTCGCTAGTCTAAGACTACATACATGATAAGAAGCATAACGCACAACACTATCTGGGACAGCGCTGCAGCCCGCATCATGATTGCAACCATGTGTAAGTCAATCTTGGAAACAGGAGTCATCTTGAACACTCTTCTTTCTCTCCGTCTCAGTTTATGAACATTCCAAACATCCCATTGTCGCGAATCTCTTGGAGAATAGACCCAGCTGTGCGACATTGGCGCTATCGCTATTCGCAGTAATTCTACATCGTTCCAGACTGCACTTTTATATCGCTCGAGGCGTCATGAGCGATGAATCTTATCGGATTTTATCGAAATGTGAGGAGTAGACCTGATAAGACTGTATAATCCGGCAAATCCGACCGAATCTTTCTTTCATGATGGGGCCTCACATAAGCACCGTTTCTCATTCCGGCAGGGCTTGCCGCAAGATGAATCTCATCTTGTTGGAATATGTGCTTGTCGAGGCTCTTGATAGCATTATTGCCAGGTATATGAGCTCAAGTTTGGGCACCACGCTTCAGATGTTATATGACCTGATATGGCGGTATGCCTGGATACGCCACGAGATTCAGCAGTCTCTTGTTAGCCACGTGTTTCTATGAACACGCGACTGGCATTAATAATCGTGCCAATCGACACTTGTTGGCGCAAGGCTTAAAGATATTCCTTCTTCCGACCAGTACGTGTATACTGGGTCAAATGCCATTCGACGTCACCATCCTTGTTCTCCAGAGTGCCGCTCCTGATCTCGAAAACTCGCATTGACATCCGAGGGCCGACTTCAGACAGCTCAACACTATCATGACCGGTGCGAACAAATACGTGATGCCGAACCTCGATGGTGTCGTCGATGTTTTGAAAGGTGATCACGCGGGAGCCAATCTTGTTCTTGCTTGTCAGGGGATCCCGGGGAGGGAAGATGTGTTTGAGAATCTTCACGACCCTCTTTCCTAGATTCGAGTTGAAGCCCTCAAATATCAGATGAGGATACGACTCGGAAACAGTACCGCGGATAGAGTTTGGTATGTCGTGCCGCAGAACAACATTGTGTAAAGAGAAGCTGATGGTCGGTCCATGAGGAAAGTGAGATATGCTCATTGCGGTCGGCGTACCACGCTTGATCATGGTCAGTCTAGATTCATGCAAGGCTGTCCGATCGCAACGAAACTTACATGTTCATGTAGCAGCACCACATCAGACAGACCAGCGGCCTGAGCAGATCTTGTCAAGTCCGGCAGGATGAGGTTGCCACGGTTGAGGCGAATGGCAGTGGGCAAAAGTAATCGAACTTCTTTGGCAAAAGCGGCCAATCTTGCAGACGGATCTCTACTGGTGGTGACAAGGACTCTTGGATCAACGATTCCAGAGAGTTGGGAATATTCGTCGTCGAGGTCAAGCTCTTCATTGACAGTGCGATCGGGACGCGATTCGTCGTAGGCGTAGTCTTTGCGCAGTTCCTTGTCGTTGGCAATGGAGGAATCTAAGGGCTTTCCCGTGGCCAGGGATGCCCTAAGCTTTGCTCTCTTTTCACTAATCTCGGCGTCGCGAAGGGTCATAGCCCTCCTGTAGAGGTAATCGCGCCTCTGGCGGGCTTGTTTGCGCTGAAATAACAAAATGTCAGCACACGCAATCAAACAACAAACTGCCGGCCAAAACCTACAATCATGACGGAATGATGCCCTGCGCAAAAACAACTGAATTCGAAAGTAGGTGTACTGGTATAGCTGGGGGTTAGCGTTGTATTGGCACAGGTGACAAGAATATCAAGAACGGTACTCGATGTTGGACTTTGTAGTATGGTAGAAGCAAAGGTCTTGAATATAAAAAACGAGCCCCGCCAAAAATTATCGAAGCAGAAAAAAAGCTTAGCAGGGATTGGTCGCCAATGCTTGGGTTCCTAGCAGATCCAGCAAATGGGGGTGCCCGGAGTCCGTGCTATCGCTGCTTATCAGGCGGCTTTTCAAGGGCCAAAGGTGTAGTGAACGCAGCTGCGGCTTTGTACCCAGACCCACTATTAGCACCTGCAGCCCACTAAGGTTTGTTCGCTTCCATTCCTCCATCGACGCACCTAACAATCAGCCGAATCGCATTTGATTTTGACTGATCCCCCCAAACCACCAGAGCCTCATCGACGACAAGATTTCCTGCCGAACGTACGGCGAGCAGGTCAGGATCGCATGGGACCGCCCTAGGTGTCGACACTCCCTTCCGCACGCAAGACGTCCAGCGATGTGATCCGTCCATCTCTTGTCTCTCTCCCCACAGTCACCCAAACATTGGATCCCTTGAAGCCGCCCAGTTAGGCTTTCACAGAGGCCGTCCACGATTCTCTGCTTCATACCTGAAGGTACAGTCGCTTTCTTCATCCTTCCCTTCCGCCTTGTGCTTTTGGGTGTTCACTCCCCAATTTGACTTTTCAGACCTACAATTCCAACGTCGATTATCACCTTGTCCCGCGCCCTGACCACAAGGTCCTCGTTTTTGCCCCTCTACCTACATTACATATATCCAAAGACTGCTGGCGCTGGCTGACCACTGCTGACACACAACAGCAACCACGTTCCTGTCTCAACTTTTCACACAGTTCCCTCCACCGCTATGGAGGGCGCCTTCACTCACGTCGGCAACCACCTGATCTCCGACTCTGCTGCCGCCATCAATGCCGGTGACGACGATCTTTCCGCACTCGACCACGATGAGAGTTTATTGTATGGTACCAAGTTTGCGGGTCGCAAAGGTCTAGGAGGCCTTGGCAACGCCAGACGCCGCGACGATGATGACAATGGTACCGAAGCTGCGTTTGATGATGATGAGATAAGCATGGCGAGCATGCCTATCGGCGCCATGAAGGATCTCGCCATCACCAGGGCTACACCCGACGAGGAAAAGAAGTTGCCCGCTCATGCCTGCGCGTAAGTCCACATGGGCTATCAACCTTTGCGCCCAGATGCCTAGCTAACTTTTTCTTACAGTTATTGCGGAATCCACTCGCCTGCCTCAGTTGTCAAGTGTCTTGCGTGCAATAAGTGGTTCTGCAGTGCTCGCGGCACCGCCAGCTCCTCTCATATTGTTAACCATCTCGTCCGCGCTCGACACAAGGAGGTTCAGCTTCACCCCGAGTCCACCCTCGGCGACACTATTCTCGAATGCTACAACTGCGGTACCAAGAATGTCTTCCTTCTCGGTTTTATTCCTGCCAAGTCCGACACGGTCGTTGTTCTACTTTGCCGACAGCCCTGTGCCGCTTCGACCTCCACAAAGGATATGAGCTGGGACATTTCGCGTTGGCAACCCCTTCTCGAGGACCGGGCCTTTTTGCCTTGGCTTGTCACTCCTCCATCCGATCACGAACAGCTCCGCGCACGCCACTTGAGTGCACCCATGATCGCTAGATTGGAGGAGATGTGGAAGGATAATGCTTCAGCCACAATCCACGATCTCGAAAAGGCAGCCAGTATCGATGACGATCCCGCCCCGGTCTTGCTCAAGTACGAAGACCCTTACCAGTACCAGAATATCTTTGGCCCCCTAGTCAAGATGGAATCGGACTATGACAGAAAGCTGAAGGAGGCGCAGTCCGAAGACGGTCTGGTCGTTCGATGGGACAAGGGTCTTAATGACAAGCATCTTGCTAGCTTTACGTTCCCCAAACTCGAGTCTGGCGATGTCAAGCTCGCTGTCGGCGATGAAATGCGACTCAAGTACAAGGGCGAGCTTCGTGCGCCTTGGGAGGGTGTTGGCTATGTGATCAAGATCCCCAACAACCAATCTGACGAAGTCACTCTGGAACTGCGCAAGACCGGCAACGACAAGAGTGTGCCGACTGAATGCACTCACAATTTCTCTGCGGATTATGTCTGGAAGGCGACCTCCTATGACCGCATGCAGGCTGCCATGAAGCAGTTTGCGGTTGATGAGATGAGCGTATCGGGATACATTTTCCACAAGTTGCTTGGTCACGAGGTTGCCGTTGCTCCGTCAAAGACTCAACTTCCCAAAAAGTTCAGCGTTCCAGGACTGCCAGAACTCAACGGCAGCCAGATTAGCGCTATCAAGAGTGTCTTGTCGAACCCTCTGAGTCTGATCCAGGGACCTCCCGGAACGGGCAAGACTGTCACATCGGCTACAATCATCTATCATCTAGCTAAAATGAACAGCAGCCAGGTTCTCGTCTGCGCCCCGTCGAACGTTGCCGTCGATCAGCTTTGCGAACGAATCAATCTGACCGGACTTAAAGTTGTGCGTCTCACAGCTAAATCTCGCGAGGATGTCGAGTCTTCCGTGAGCTTCCTTGCACTTCATGAGCAAGTCCGAATGCTTGACAGCAACCCAGAGTTGGTCAAACTCATGCAGCTGAAGTCAGAAGTCGGTGAATTGGGAAGCAACGATGAGAAGAAGTTCAAGCAGCTTACTCGCGCTGCTGAACGTGAGATTCTCGGCAATGCTGATGTCGTTTGTTGCACTTGTGTTGGTGCTGGTGACCCACGCCTCGCAAAGATGAAGTTTCGCAACGTCTTGATCGACGAATCTACCCAGTCTGCCGAGCCAGAGTGCATGATCCCATTGATTCTAGGCTGCAAGCAGGTTGTCCTCGTGGGTGACCACAAGCAGCTGGGCCCCGTTATTATGAACAAGAAAGCTGCCAAGGCCGGTCTCAACCAGTCGCTCTTTGAGCGTCTCGTTCGCCTTGGCCTTACGCCAATACGTCTGAACATTCAGTATCGAATGCATCCCTGTCTATCCCAGTTTCCCTCCAACATGTTCTATGACGGCTCCCTCCAGAATGGTGTCTCTGCCCCTAGCCGAATCCGTAAGGACGTTGATTTCCCTTGGCCAGTCGCAGAAATGCCAATGATGTTTTGGTCCAACCTCGGCAACGAAGAAATCTCAGCCTCTGGAACATCATACCTTAACCGAACGGAGGCTACCAATGTCGAAAAGATTGTCACCCGGTTCTTCAAAGCCGGAGTGCGTCCTGCAGATATTGGTGTCATTACGCCGTACGAGGGACAACGGAGCTACATTGTCAATGTCATGCAGAACACGGGCACCTTCAAGAAGGATTCCTACAAGGAGGTTGAAGTTGCATCTGTCGACGCTTTCCAGGGTCGTGAGAAGGATTTCATTGTCCTATCGTGTGTGCGTTCCAACGATAACCAGGGCATTGGTTTCTTGTCCGACCCACGTCGTCTCAATGTTGCTCTTACTCGTGCCAAGTACGGTCTTGTCATCATTGGCAACCCCAAGGTTCTCTCGAAGCACGACCTGTGGCACCACCTCCTTGTTCACTTCAAGGAGCAAAAGTGCTTGGTAGAAGGTGCACTCACCAACCTGCAGACCTCTCTTTTGCAATTCAGCAAGCCCAAGAACAACTTCCGTCAACGTCCAAACCAATTGGGTTATGTTTCTGGCGGCTATGCTCGTGATGGGCAGCACCATAATTCTGCCATGTCCGTTCAAGACTTCGACTCGGGATCCATGATGTCGTACATCCCCGATGATGTTTCAAGCATTCACAGCTCGACTCTTGGTGGCGCCGGACTCGGAAATACTGCCTTCCCACAAATGTTCTCCTCGTTCAACCCCGATCAATGGCCGGGTTTGCCTGGGTTCAACGGCCCGGGCGGTCGTCTGGGAGGTAAGCGCGGCGCTCGCGGCGCCGAGAGTGTGGCCGGTGAAAGCGTTGCTACCTCAGAGTACACGGATGCCAGTGCATCTGTCATTGGTGGCAGAGGCGTTGGACAAGGTGGCGCGAGCCTCGGCGCTGGACTTCACGACGCCCTTCGTTCCTCGCGACCTGCTTCCTACTCACAGTCCGATCGTCTTAAGCAGTATGTCGAGAGCTCTGGCCGCCCAGGTTATGCGAATGGATACGGCAACCGTCGTTTTGACGACGACGAGAAGAGCATTAGCACCGCCTTCGCAAGTCAGATTGGTGGCGGGTTCGACTGATTGCGCATTTCAACCACACAAGTTCCGTAATCTTGTGTAATACCGCTATATGACTTATCCGGACGACGGAAAATGAAGTCAACTTGGTCTTGACAACACCATTTCCGGCTTGGAAGTGCAGATCATCCATCGGCATCTCAGCAGACTTCTTGTAGTCTTTGCTGCAGAACTTGGATCGGCCATGCCTTGCGCTCTTCAGTCAGCTCCTCAAACCGGCTCAACCACTGACGACAACGTGGCGCTTTGCTCAAGGAACGCCAAAGTGCCAGTTGGTCAGTAAACAACTCCGCAAGGGGATTCCTGGCAGCGATATCGCCCTTGAAAACGCTGCTTGGACGTTTTGTGGCCCTGGATCTTGTGAGGAGGTCTCCGGTTCACAACAGATGTTCAATCTGTTCGGATAGCCGCAAAAGATGTGGTCAGGCTGCTCGGAGGGACGCATGTGCCCGAGCTATGCATAATGTGGCACTCAGTCTCTGAAGAGGCTGGCGAAAAAGCCCATGACCCAACTCGACAATAGCTCGTGTCCCAGAGCTCTTGCGATACTTCATTTCGCAAATCATTGATAGATAGATTGACATTGGTAACAACACACGCTCATTAATACACACTCGTTTGCCATATATTTGTCCTGATTATGATAATGTGTTGATGACAGACTCTAGTATTAGGCAATATGATTGATGAATTAATTATTGATCCATCATTACGTGCTCTCGTAAAGTAAAGTCGTTGGCGCAGTTCATGATACTTCGTGACGAAGATAAACGGGAGAGCTCTTTGCGGGACAGTGGAGATCCTCCGTCAAAGCCTTTCCCCCAAACCTAGAGGCTAACATATACACCCAACCTTGAGTCTCTCACTTTCGCCGTGTTTAGATGGAAAGGACAGATACGAAAAGCTCGTCAACTAGGTTGGGTAAGTAGACCAATTCTCTCATAAATAATTGACCCGCTTCCGAATTCGGGGCTGTACGGATTTCAAGAGGACGCGTGGGTCACCTGCCACCCTTCTCGATAATATTGAACCAACAACGATCTGAACGTAGCACCAAGGGTTATTCGATCCGGCTAATCATCGAAAGAACAGACATCTGAAGAAAAGAAATACAAGAAAGACGTGACCATGGCAACCCGCAAGGTCCGATTCGATTTCCAATGCGACCGCACGCTGACCTTTCAGCACGACGTGCCCGCCTCTCTCGTGGGGCCCAACGCGGCCATGGCGCCGGATTACCGCGACGGCTACGTCCAGGCGGTGCTGCCGGTGATGCGGGCGCACAGCGACGAGTGCATCGCGGCGTCCAACCCCGTCTGCGCCGTGTGCGAAAAGGCGCCCACCAAGTCGGTGCTGACCACGCCCATGTCGTACCTGCACCTCCAGGAGCCCCTGGTGGCGGTGCTCGTCACGCCCGTCTGCGAGAAGCCCAAGTGCAGCACCGATGGCCAGCGTCATGTCGACGCCATGCTCGCCGAGGTGCTGGGTATGCCCGAGGGTGAAGTCGTCTCTAGAGACGGTGTCGGCAAGCCGAGTAAGATCTCTCGCAACGCTCAATGTGTAAGTGCTTTTTTCTTTCCTTCTTTTTCTTCAATACGTGTTATTCTTTCTGCAAATCCGACAAGTATTGGAGGAATCTTTTCCGTTGACGGCCGCGGTCATTATGAAGTCTATATAAATGCAAAAGTTGGGATATGAAGCTGACATAATTCACCTCACAAGCCCTGCGGTTCGAGCCGCAAGTATAAGAAGTGCTGCGGAGCTGCGTCGACGGATGAGTCGACTACTGTTTAATGACGACTTGAATCAGGTCTTGTATTACTATTATGGAAGAGTCAATGTAGAGACCAAGGCGCACAATTCTCGATCTACAATCACGGAATTGAGAAGACTGATGGCTGGGTCAAGTACCAAGACTGATGAGTTTGTTGTTGTGCAAGTGCCTGGTGGTCTGCGAATCTTGGTAGATGAACATAACAATATCCAAGCCTGATGGCCAGCTTCGTATCAAGGAAACTACCGCCCTGGCAAACATTGAATGCTCAAAAATATTAGAGCCTTAACAAGGATTACGGAATCCTCTTGGGAGAAACTGTTGTGTAATTCTGGTGGTATAAATGATCTTGTGTGGCCAAGCTAAAACAACATACAAAGCCGTTTACTTGATGGCTTTATAGTGTATTTTATATGTGTCAAGGTTTATATATTGGCCATCAAGGTACTTGCTATGGATCGAATGATATGATACTAATAAATGCAAATGGTACTATGTATAAAGACGGAATTTTGAAATTCCAGATTGCCGAATAGATCAGGTATCAATCCCACGCCCTAAATAAACCTCTACAGACTTCAGAACTTTGGTTCTTCGTCTTTCTCAAAGAATATCGAGGCAAAGTCGTACAAGTGACGCGTGGCATCCGCCCGTGTATAAAAGTCGGATGTCTTCATACACCACTGAAACGACGAAGTGGCCCAAGATGCAAAACTCTTCGACTCGTCCCGCTGTAGGCAAGGGGGAAGAGGCAAGAAGCCAACAAAGAGAATGACCAAAATCGCCATGTTGAGGACGTGGATATTTGATGGCTTTAGTCATGACAACACAAGATTGATGCCAGATGTACGTATGCGACAAACACTAGAGCTCTGTACTGCCGATGCTGGGGGGATGCGCAAAGCCAATCAATAGCGTCCGTCCCGGGGTCAGCGGCCCCAAATGGCAATCAAGTCACCTCAAGCCTGAGGATCGAACTCCAGTGCGGCGGTGCGGGTGACGCCGCCTCTTCCGTCTGGTCTACCTGATTTTACGTAGACCCGAAGGGCCATAGAGTGCCAGCAGCCAGCTAATTCGGTTCAGTATTAGCTGGCAACGGCGCTACAGGGGACCCCGTGGCTCCGCTGATTCCCACCCGACAACCCGCGAGACCCCTCGAGACCCTTTCTTACAGCGTGGCCTAGCGGGGGCTCGGGCATAAGCCAGACAGCTTACAGGCTCACAATGCGCGCCTGCTGCGTGTGCCAAGGAAACACTGGCACAGGGAGTTGTAGTAGTTGCCTCTCATGAATGTTGGAAACGAGGGTATTCTCGGGCCTGTGTCTGCACGGATTCCGGATATCATCTTGGGATATGTATACTACATGGTACTCTGTAGTCTGACCTCGTATCTGACTACCGTTGCCCACTCACTTCGTATTTGCAGGGGAGAAAAAAGAACCCTCCATATATTCCTATCTACTTGGGTGGCGTCCATTGATATACCTATCAGCTACCTACCTAGCCACTATCGTCTTGACGTCCCAGCTTGGTCTCCTTGATTTATTACCAACCTTGCCTAGTACTTTATTACATCATCCCACTCCCCGTCAGCGCTTCGTTCGTACGGTCTCAAGTTAGCATCACAAACCCCTCTCCGTGTTTCGAGTGCTACAAACGCAAAGAATCCTCGAAAAAAAAAACCCATAATACCCTTTGGCACTCGACAAACTAGACTTGCCTGGAAATCTGGGATACGAGGTCTTGCAAAAAGCCTTTTGACTCTCAAACTCAATTCAGTCACACTTGGCATAACGATATGGCTACAGTAGATCCGTCCCCCGCCACATCGGTTCCAGGGGAAGCAGCCCCGATGACGGAGCATGATACTACTACGATTGCAGGTGCAACTCCTGCTCAACAGACGGAAGCACCAAAAGGACAATCACAACAGCAGCAGCCGACGAGGATAGATACCGCAGCTGCATCGGCAACCGCCCAGACGCCAGCATCGAATCATGGATCACCCACAACGACGACAAAGTCCCCCATAACGGGCGCCATGTCCTCGTCTCCCGTCGACATTCAGAGCGTCAAGGGCCTCGGCGACGCCACTGCTGAAGGGGCTATCCCCTCTCAGGACGATACCAACCCGCTGGACTTTCACGGCGACGTGCAGACCAACAATAGTCTGCCTACCCCGGAGACGCTGCGCAAGCTCGAGCAGTACACCGTCCTTGATGAGAGCGGCAAGTCGCGCCCGTTCAAGAGCTTGTACACGGGTCCCAATGTGGCGCGCCGGGTCTTGATCATCTTTATTCGACACTTTTTCTGTGGTGTAAGTGGCCTCGAGTTTCTCGGATTTCTGATCTTTTCTTCCCCCCTATCTCTCTCCTCTCTTTCAAGAGAATACTTTTACTCACATTGCTGTAGAACTGCCAAGAATACCTGCGCCAGCTCTCAGCCGCCATACCGCCGGAGCGGCTCCTCCAGCTGCCCGTGTCGACCTCGATCGCCGTCATCGGCTGCGGCTCGCCCAAGCTCATCTCGGCCTACCTGCGCGAGACGGGGTGTCCGTACCCCGTCTACGCCGACAACACACAGCACCTGTACCGCGAGTTGGGCATGATCCGGACCCTGTCGGCGGGCGACCGCCCCGCCTACATGCAGAACCGCAGCATGGCGCAGACGGTGGTCTCGGGCATCACCCAGGCCCTCAAGCAGGTCAAGAGCGGCCTCATATTGCAAATGGGCGACCAGAAGCAGGTCGGCGGCGAGTTTCTGTTTGAACCCACGTCGCGGGACGTCGAGAGCCCAATCGCCACGCCGCACGACCATCCCGTTACCACGACGGCTGCCGCGGCCGCCCACGATCACAGCGGCCTGCTCCACGAAGAGGACTGTCCCGCCAACGGTCACCACGACGAGCCCAGCGAGGACAAGACCATTACCTGGTGCCACCGCATGCGCAACACGCGCGACCACGTCGAGATCCCCGAGCTCATGGACGTGCTAGGCCTCGAGGAGGAGGAGGTTCAAAACCGACCCCCCTCGCTCGACAATGCCGCCGGCTCGCAAAAGTCGGGCAAGCACGGCGACCGCTGGGCCAAGGCCTCGCGGACACGCAAGGGCACCGGCTCGAGCATGGCCAGTCGCATGAGCCGCATGAGTTTGGATGCCAAGGCCTGGCAAAGACCACACCCGCCGCCTGTGGACGAGGTTGAGAAGTGAAAGCCACTCCCAGAGTTGATTCAACGCTGAAACTCGAGACGGAATCTAAAGAGACGTAAAAGTTTTCACCCTGGAGGGAGAAAAAAAAAAGGTGTGATCTATATGCACACAAAGACGCCAACATTGGCCCTTATTGCATTTTCTGTTATACTGCTGTTTATTTTTGGCCAACAAAAGAGCGATGGATGATGATACCTCTTCAAAGCATTATTTCGTAGTCGGTAAATAAGAAGGAAACGATCTGATTCAAATTTGCAACTTGGCCAATATTTGTTGCTGATCCATGTATGGATGAAATGGACACACTTGTGCTCCCCTGGGCGAAACTCTATTGGGTGTGTTGGCCATGTAAGCCTTGGGGCTGGGATGAATTCGTGACAGCCTTGAAATGTGGTGAAACATGATAGTATGGTTATATATATATAAAAGCACCTGCGGGCATTTATATGTGCTTATATCGGTAAAGACGTTCGGGGACTATATTTACGTAACAAATTTGGCTACTGACTGAAGAAGGAGGAGGAGTATATTACGTCTGTATCAAAAAAGTGTACAATCGAGGACCCAATTTTTTTCGTTTTGCAGAGTCCCAGCCGCAGTGCAGTAGTCAGTCAGGCCAACGCCGGTACAGTACAACAGCTCCCAGAATGCACAGCACATTAACCCATCCTACAAGCTTGGCAACTAGATTCGCAGAACCACCTCGAGGGCCTTGCAGCATGAGGCACATTCCAACCTTGCTACAACCCCCAATCGCTCTAGAATGTCCTGCATTTTAGGTTTCGACCTGGGCGACGATCCAAAACCCTCACCACACACCATTTTACACGACAAGATCTGCACGAGACTTGTCCAATATCAAAATACAACCCGCGTTAGGGAAGGGTAGTGGTCAAATGTATATCACACCCCATGGCCTTTAACTGACAGGTTTCCTCTATCGACCAGGGAAACCACCTCCCATACCGGCAGACAGCTTGGCAGCCAGCTGGGGATACTTCTCTTGGACTTGGAGTTGCGTACGTGTAGCCTCGGCATAGGACAAGGCATTGACAATCTCTCCGGGTGTTCTGGCCAGCTCGGCAGCACGCTCAAAGTACTTCAGGGCGTCAATGACCTTTCCTTGTTGCAAAAGGAGCTGAGCCATGGTGGCAACAGCAATATCGCACTCGGGATCAACTAGAATATGGTCAACGTTTGTCATATCGTGGCATAGCGTGATGTGCAACTTACTAATCAAGGCCTTTTCGCACAGCTTCTCAGCCTCGGTAAACTCTTGCTTCTGTTGGAACAGAGCGAGAGCCTTGTTGATGAGAGGCAGCACGTTCATGGCCATAGGCTTGGTTTGCTTCTCCATCTCCATAGCGGTATCAAACTTCTGGATAGCCTCCTCGAACTTGCCCTGGTCGAGCAGCAGCTCACCGTAGTAGTTGTAGACATCCGGCACCTTGTCAAAGTTCTTGACACACCTTCTGAAGGTGGCCATGGAGGACGCTATCGAGCCCATCTTGTACTGGGTGACACCAAGCTGAATGTGAGAGAAGATGAAGGTGGTATCGAGATCGATGGACTTTTGGTAATCCTTGGCGGCCTCTTGGAACTCGCCGTGGATAAAGTGCAGTTGCGCGCGGTGGTAGTAGATATCGGGATCCTGGTCGTTCTGTTGAACGGCCTTCTCAAGATCGTCAGCAGCCTCAGCCCGCTCGCCTGGATAGTATTGTCAGTAACTACTTGCAATGCCACGGTGAATGATGGGTTCTAGGCGGGATAAAGTCTTACCTCTCTCAAGGCGCATGCTTGCACGTTTGACGTAACTCTGAGTCAACGACGGGTCAATCTCAATGCTCTTATCCATATCGGCCAGTGCCTGCTCCTGGTTGCCCTTGAGGCATCTAAAGGTACCGCGCATGTTGTAGGCGAGAGCCTCGAACTCGCCGAGGTCGCCCAGCTCCAATGCCTTCTCAAAGGCAGTGGCAGCCTCCTCGTAACCCTCGTGCGTCTTGCGCTCCATTGCTCTCAGACCCGCCTGGAGCTGTCCCTTTCCGGTGTTCAGGTCCAGCTCGTTGGAGTCTTCCAAACCAGCAGGGCGGTCCTTGGCGCGGAAGCTCTGGATGTAGTTGGCGACAAAGGTCGGGCTAGGAAGCTTGTTGGGGTTCTTGGACTTGATGATATCGTCGGCCTTGACCTCGGCGACCTTCTTCAAGAGTCGCTCAACGGAGTTAGCGCTGGACTCGTTCTTGAACTCATCGATGATGCAGCTAGCAGTGAAGTCCAGGAGAGCCTCGCTGTACTGTTCGAGGTGCTCGTAAGCATTGGCGCGTCGGTTCAGAGCCTTGACGTAGGTGGGGTCAAGGTTAATGGCGGCAGTGGTGTCCTCAACGACGTTATCCCAGACGCTCAAGGCATTGTAGCAAGCAGCACGGTTGGAGTAGAAGATGGGGTCAGGCTTGCACAGAATAGCCTGAGAGTAGAGGCCGATGGCCTTGTTGTAGTCCTTGCTACCGTAGGCCTGGTTGCCGGCATTCTTGAGCTGTAATGCGTACTCCTTGCGCTTCTCATCGGAGAGAGTCGCGGCGAGTTCTGCGGTGATTTCGGGCAGCTCGTCGGCGGATTCCACGACTGCGGCCTTGGGCTTCTCGGGAGCAGCCTCAGCGGCCTTTTGGGCCTCTGCCTGGCGCTCGGCCTCTTTCCGTTTCCTCTTCTCCTTCTTGCTGATCTTTGGTTGTGTGGTCTTGGGCTTCTGGATTGGTTTTACTGTTAGATACGTAGTTTATAGATGGGGGCGGTTCGAGTAGCATTGGGTTGGGCAGATGTGTTTTTTTTTCCCCCCTTCCTCTGCGTGGGGGGGCGCGGCGGCAGATTGTACGTACGGAATCGCTGTTGAGGTAGTATACAACACCGGCACCAGTGGCTACGAGGGTAACACCAGCAATGGTGTAGACGAGGGCCTTGTTCTCGGCGGCCCAGTTGGTGATGCGATCCCATGTGGAAGACTCTACGGGAACTGCGATGGGTCTGCCCGGAGGCATGGGTGCCGGGGCGGCGGAAGCACCTGACATTTTGATCGGGATTTGCGGGTTGGGAGACTGAGGTGGAAGTAGACGATGGGATTATCGACAGTCTGGACGGGGAGGAGTAGATGTAGAGTCGAGGGCGAGCGACAAGATTACAGAAGGCGATAAGGAATAACAAGCGGGAGAATTGTCCAACAACTCCTGATCCTTCCTCTGAATGGGAGTGAGGTGTGAGTGAGTTGCAGTGAGTGGCTCGATGATGCAGCAGGAGCTCGACCGGCTACGCGAAAACTTCTAAATTTCTGACCTACCTACCGGGCTAGCGCGACGTTCAATTCGGTAGCATTCGATTGATACCTTAGGTAAATCAATGGGGGTCCTGGTTAAGCACGGGCCAGATGACATATTTACTCAAGCCAGCTAAGGTAGTAGGTAGTTCCAATAGCTGTTAAGAGCTGACAAGCTAATCAATTGGCGCTCTTTTTTTTTTCTCCCTTATCGTTTTAGTGATCAACACGTCACGCAAAGTACTGGAGACCCGGCGACGTCACTATAGGTCCGCTATGTTTCCGTACATGGTACCCCAAAACCACAAGCAGATTTTGCGATGACCTCTCTGTGTGTAGTGTAACAACAGTCACTAATGATTCGCCTTGAGTCTAAGACAATTCAGGGCGTTTTTTGTTATTATTTTTCAACAGAAGTAATATTTCACACGTGCTTTAGAGGGGCTTCCGAGACGCAGTCTGTAGTAGTGTAAGACGATTACTCTAAAAGTCGGACCATTATGTACTCACTGTGCACTGCTTGTGAGTCCGACTACCAGAAGGCCTCTCATTGCCCTGGCAGACTCCCAGCAAGCGATTTATCAGCTGTCCTCAAATCAATACAACAACTTCAATTGCCCTTTCAATCCGACTCATACGCAAACGTATGCAGTCACTGGCTGTCCTTGAAATGTAAAGGATACAAAAATGCCACTCATTGTGTTGAAATTTTTGTTGCATATGTATATACTATCATTAATGTATGGTGAGTGATATCTACAATTGTACGTATCCGCTATCCGCTTTCCCGCTGTTAGTGGACCATGTAAAGGCCCAGAGCTCAGAAGCCGTCTGTTTCTACCATGACCTGCATGAAAAGGTTCCAAGGTGACTTGATGCAAGTGAGATGCCGTCTCGCTGATACCCTTCAGAACATATGGACTGTTTGCAAATAATGACCAAATCTTACTCGCAAATATAACAAGAAAACCATGGATGAGTTTCGGCTGTTCACATCGATCCGCTATGATCCCATTCTGCTTGATACACCAAAGCAGCAACATCTCAACACCACGGAATGGAACCGCGCAGTCTCGTCCCCATGGTACATGCTGGATTACCACCGGGACCGCATGCTGAAAGCGGCGGTGCACTTTGGCTGGGGCTCTGCTGTCGCCCAGCTCGCTGGTCCCGAGGGCTTGAAAAGGCTCAATGACTTTTTGGAGCCCGTGGCCACGTCTGCAGGGTCAGCCGTTCACCGCGTAAAGATCACAATAGGCAAGGACGGCAAACTGGGCTACGAGTCCGGTCCGGCCTCGCAGACTGGACTACAGAATCTTTTTCCTGCTCACCTTCCTGCGCCTAGGGAAGAAGAGGTTGCGGCAAATGCACCGCAGAGGCAGCCCGAGTTTGAGGTATACGTGGATAGTGCGTCTACCTCCCAGACCGAATTTACACATTACAAGACCACCAAGAGGCAAATGTACGACGATGCGAGGAAACGGTATTCCCTGAGCCCGGCCGATGCCAAGGAGGTTCTACTTGTCAACCCAAGGGACAGCTCAATCATGGAAGGAAGCATCACGACTCCGTTCCTCTGGCGCAATGGTAGATGGGTCACGCCACCCGTATCCCATATCTTCCAAGAGGGCATGGGAAGTGGCGGGAATGACGGTACTACGAGAAGATGGGCTTTGGAAAGGTGAGTGTCACTGACCGGACCACATTATAACATTGTCATTGTGCTTTTCATTCTCGGCGCAACACCCGAACTGACAGGAAACCCAGAGGACTTGCCGTCGAGGAGGTTGTTCTTGCTGACAGCCTCTGCGATGGCGAAGAGTGCTGGATCAGTAATGGTGTGCGAGGCTTCATCTTTGGCAGGATCAAGCTTTGAAAGTCAAGCGTAAACGAGCATTAGAAGCATTTGACACTGATTTGGAGACACTTGCATCAGAGGATGCTCCCCGATTACTTGTTGATGCGGCTGGAGAACAGTATATGCAACATATGGCGTTATAGGACTTCCATTCCCAACCATTCTGCTTGAACCACATGGCCGCCAACTATTCTAAAAAAATAATTTTGATACTCTTCAAGTAAAGCTATTTGACAAACTGACCTTGAATGAACACATGACGCCATCTGTATTAATATAGTAGTAAGTTTCAGAAATACGAGCACCAAAATCACCAAGCCTTTACAAACGGCTTCAAGGTACAAATATCAGGATAGCGGATATCCATCATATTATCGTGACCCTCAAGCATGTTTCGGCCCCTTTGCGGTATGTTTCTCAGCAACTATGCAAAAGATACTGCCATCATAAATGCGCCTCATGTCATCCTCCTTCATCATCCTGCCGTCTTTGGGCCACAACATCAAGTATGTAGCCAGCCCTGATCCTCCCAACTCAACGCCAACCTTTTCTGAAGCACATCAAGTCAATACGCAAGGGAATACTCATATTCAAAGATGTTGCCTCCCCAGCCAACAGCATAAGTGTCGGCCAACGCTTCGACCGAAATATGTTTGTATAAGCCTCGAATCTTTTTGTCTGGGCTCGCTCCTCTTTGGAAGCAACATCCTCCGCCTTTAATTCATCCCAAGTAGCAAGTATATACAAAAGAAAAAAGACTCACTGATAAGCCGCTGTCCCGTGTGCAACCGGGCCACATCACCCAGGGTCCTGTAACCCCGACCCTCGGCATACTTGGCAAAAATGTCCTCAAACTTTTGGGGCAATATACAAATCGGCCTTCGGTATCATAGGTGCCGCTATCACTAACCGTGCTTGTCCCTGTGCACGCGTCCGAGAAAGACACGAGAAAAAGGGAGGTCCGGCAGCCACCCAAACACTGTCGGGTAGGCAAAAGTTGGCGCGGATGATGACCACGGCCACCAAGGATAGCAGGGCCCCAAAGCAGAGCTTTGTGACACCCGACAAAGGTATCTCGGGGCCAGGTGATGCCGCCTTTATCCTGAAGATCGCGGATAGTGACATTGTTCAGTGACAGGAACTGTCTCGATCGAGATAACAATATGAGGGTGTGTACTGCCGTTGGTAGTGGCAGTGTTTACTTTTCCAGGCATGGCGTTGTTTTCTCTCTACGCTCCGTGACTTTTATCATCAACGCCAAATATCATGAGAGTTCAATGCAGAAAAGCTATCCAAGTAAACCAAATCGAAGAAACGCTTGTTACTTGTCAGCAATCTTACACAAGGCGTGCATGTCATCAATTCGCACCATATGATACACTCCAGAGGCTCATGACTGCCCAGGTACAATTACGTCATATATAACCTGGTTCGGAGGATGTGCCCCTGGCGCTCTTTACTATGAATCTGGTCTCGCCGCAATCTTTTAGGTGCTTGCACTGCGTCTCTGAAAACAAAGAAGAGGGAAAATGGACAAAATCCATGCCCTTTTCTTACAGTTGTATCTCGAGCCAATCGGAAACAAAGTCCATGTCCGTCACATGCTCGGCTCGAGCCGGGAGTAAGAGGCTTACCTAGCCGACCGATATGGCGATCGGTCTGGGGGGTTTGCCGAAGGGAGATCGACACCCGGGATACTGCATGTATTTGAGGTGATTTGTTCCTATTTTCATTGCGCCCTCGATAACACAATTCAGTGTGTCATGTATTACTCGTTCATCATGAATTCATGCCTGTTCTAATAAAGGAAGCGTGAAATGTATTAAACTGATATGTATACTAATCATTCCTAATTAGAGAAACTAAACCAAGCAGACCAACAAATCGCTGACGGGGTCTCATGTGCTCCTTTAGTCCATGGAACATAAGGGTGCTCCTACGGGAGTGAAGTATAAAGGCTTAGGAAGACGTGGTCGGAGGCGTCAGATTCTGAGTATCCTCAATCTTTGGCACAACACCAAAACGCTTGTTGCCCTGATCCCAGATCTACAACAATTTATTAGCGTATTGAAAAGAAGGTGGTAGTTGCCAGGAGGGTATTGTCACTTACAGCGTATACGCTCTTCAAGAAGCTGTCACCAAGGATATCAAAGTCGAGATCACCGCGGGACTGTACACCACCGTACCATGTGTTTTCGTCAATGGGCGCAAAGACGAGGTCCTCCTTCTGAATGACAAACTCCTTGTCGCCCACGGCCACACTGAAGTCGGGGAGGTCGGCGGCCTTGACGCTGGTGGGGATGGTCCAGCCCTGCTGCTGCGAGTCGTACTTGGCACCCTTGATTTGCTTGTACAGGGCCGTGCAAACATCGTCGGAGACGAGAGCCAGAGTGGTGCCAGTGTCGGCGATGGCAGTGTTGCCCGAGACAGTGGTGGACTTGCCATTGATGGAGTATGAGGCCGAGGGGAATTGCCAGAATCCCTGAGAGTTGTCAATGTCGGTCCAATGGATCTCCTCGCCAGAAGCGGTGATGAGGTCCTGGTCAATGTAGCCAAAAGTGTAGAAGGACTCCTTGTTTTGATCGCGCTCGCTGTAAAATGCCGAGGTAAAGAGTTCGGACTCCTTGGGGATGTCCTGTTGTGTGATCATATTCTCAACAGGAGTGGGCTGAGGATCCGATTGAGACCCAGAAGTCACCGTGTTGATGGTGCCAAAAGCCAATCCCAGCAGTCCATCGCCAGTGCCCTGGGAGAACTGTGCCGACATGGTCTTTGCCAGCTCGACAGCCTGGTTCTCGACTTTGAGTCCGCCAATGGACACGGTATCAGTGCCGACGTCGCCCGAGGCGCTCGAGCCGTCGCCGTAAGAGATCTTCCAGGATTTGCCTGAGAGCTCCTTCCAAGTGGAAGACTTCTTTGGGTCAAAGACAGCATGGCCCTTCTGAGTGGACTTGCTCTGCTCGGTGGAAAAGACCCAAAGGTCGGCTGAACCAGTGTCAAAGTCCAGCTTGACTGTCTGGGCTGGCGTTCCGATATCAACTTCACAGAGGTACCTGTTGTGAAGTGAGCAATCATTTCACTTTTCTGACTGGTAGTGGGAGTCTGGAATCAAGGCCAGAGTCCAACATGTATACATACATTGAATCATTTTGCTGGTCATCAGCGGTAACTTCGCCAGTTTGGTCGTCATCGCCAGTCTTCTTGACGAGCACGCGCTGGTGGCGGAGTCTACCACCCACAGCCTTTTGGAATGATTCCGGGGCAAGGCCTCTCTGGACGACTTTGTTCTGGACAAAGTAAGGTCCTGGCTGTGTGGGTTGGAAGCCGAAGCGGTTCAGCAGGTAGACGTAGGACTTTGTGCCCTGCGCCTTGTAGTTTGCGTTCCGGATGGCCTTGACCTTTTTCAGGCCCAGGTTTTGGCGGAACTTGGTCTGCGCTGCGAAGATGCCCTCCATGGTGACGGGTGTATATTGCGGGCTTTCAAAATTCTAAAGGGAAGAGTCTGGAGAGTGATAATGCAGTAGAATAGGTGGATGGAGCTTTTTGGAAGATCAAATAGATCACGTAGTGGTCAATGAGGAAACAAGACTAGTCAGGACGAGCCAAGAAATGTGAGGAAGCGGCCTTTTGTATACCTCCGTTTCCTACCTTTCCGTGGAGTCTTCGGCAGTCGTCAAAGTGCTGCTCCTCTTTATCGTACCTTACCTGACCCGGCCAGGTACTATACATTTATGCGTGGCCAGAAGGTGCCCAGACTAGGCCAGGGTATGCGAGACAACATGTTCCTGCAGCTGGTCCGATGATGAACAACAACCTGTTTCGACGAGTGGCAAGCATGGATTCATTGTGGTTGTTTACTGGCAATGCCACACAAGAAAACTGGTAATCTGCACTTGCCGGGCGCCATATTCATTGCGTTAAGTCATCAAGTCGACATCATGCCAGGAGCGATCTTCAATGCATCCATGGAACGTCTGTCTGCAGCTAAAAGAGACCAGCCTTCACATTTTGTATTGATTTGATCTCGGGATTGGAGTTAGTGGACTGTGAAGTATTTTACTCTAGTACTGAGTGAGGTCCAAGCGTGTATATATTCCGTGCTTGCGGGGTGGGGGGTAACCAAGCATCAAGCCAAGCCTTGGTATTATCTGTATACTACTGCTATTACTAGTACTTGACTACCACCCTCCTCCCAGCCCATCACCTCGGGAACACCCAGCTCATGTGGCCTATATGCAGTGTGTGTGCAATGCCAAGGTGGCTACCAACTTATCATCAAGGTTGCGAGTAACATTTTACGCCTCACTATCGTTGTCTGCATCAAGTGGCCGCGTAGTCTCTCATTGCCATCTTTGCCTCTCCAAATAAAGACACGAGACAACAGGGATTCCTTTTCTGCACCGCATGAAAGAAAGAGAAGGGGGCAAAGCCTGACCGTGATAGTTACAATTCAGTTCACGCGCAGGGAAATGACGACAGATCTGCGACTCTAGCACAAGCGGTAGCACCACACTGTCTTTTGCTAATCCATGCGTTTTAACCCAGGTCTCGCCGTTTCGTCATCTTGCCTCAGTTGAGCTGGAGAGCAAGATCGACCGCTATCCAATAGATCACTTTCGGGAAATGGTCTGGAGCAGCGGCTGCGCATGATCCGGGGACCTCCCCTCCCCTCCCCTCCCCTCCCCTCCCCTCCCCTCCCCTCCCCTCCCTCCCGCCTGCCCGCCTGCCAGTCTTGAAATACGATAAGTACTATATCTGATGTATGGATATCAGGAACTTGTTTGCTTGGAGACAGGGGCAGCCAGTCCCACAGCATCGAGGCGGAGTTCCAGGTAGCGTGGTGCATAGTATCAAGTACGTAGCGCAATGTTACGGCAGATAACCTAGGTACTTGGATAATAAATACACCAGATTCCGGGAAACGATCGATATCAGAGACAAGAAGTCCTGGGTGTCAACTGTCCAAGACTCCAAGTACATAGTAAATAAA